>NC_084615.1:49812277-50112277 GCF_033978795.1 Nerophis ophidion
ACTGATGGAGGGAGCTGCCATGCAAGGCGCCAACCAGCACCCATCAGGAGCAAGGGTGAAGTGTCTTGCTCAAGACACAACGGACGTGACGAGGTTGATACTAGGTGGGAATTGAACCAGGAACGCTCGGGTTGCGCACGGCCACTCTTCCACTGCGCCACGTGTTCTTATGCTATCTGAACTCACTATGTTCTCTGCTGGCTGTACTTATCCTACTAAGTAAGACCTACACTGTTTCAATGTCCATTTCTCTGTTGATGCAATTGTTGATGACTGATGTACTGATATCAACTAAAGCTCCTCATCCCACCCCCCGGATTGTAAATATTTCAGTGTATATACTATGATGATTTACTTGTGTGATGACTGTATTATGCTGATAGTATATATTTGTACCATGAATTGATTAACGTGGACCCCGACTTAAACAAGTTGAAAAACTTATTGCGGTGTTACCATTTAGTGGTCAATTGTATGGAATATGTACTGAACTGTGCAATTTACTAATAAAAGTTTCAATCAATCAATCAATCTGCTTTAGAAAGTGCAGTGCACAACTGCGCACAACAGCTGTAAATATACTCCTCCCCTCTTAACCACGCCCCCAACCACGCCCCCCTCCCCACCTCCCGAAATCGGAGGTCTCAAGGTTGGCAAGTATGAGCATCCTTTATAAGTAGTGATGAGCACTGTTTGGAAAATTACCTTTAAAAAGTAATTAATTATAGTTACTTGTTACTTCACTGAAAAAAAGTCATTGAATTATTAACATAATTACTCTTTAATAGGGCAGCACAGTGTGACAGGGGTTAAAGCGTGTGCCTCACAATAAGAAGGTCCTGAGTTCAATCCCTGGGCTTGGGGTCTTTCTCAATGTGTGTGTGTGTGTGTGTGTGTGTGTGTGTGTGTGTGTGTGTGTGTGTGTGTGTGTGTGTGTGTGTGTGTGTGTGTGTGTGTGTGTGTGTGTGTGTGTGTGTGTGTGTGTGTGTGTGTGTGTGTGTGAGTGTGTGTGTGCTTGTCATTGTATCCCATTGGGTTGAGTTATTTCTTGCCCTGATGTGGGATCTGAGCCAAGGAATTCTTTGTGGCTTATGTAGCCATTTGAGTCACATGTGATTAGGGCTATATAAATAAACTTTGATTGATTGATTGATTGATTGATTGATTGGAATCTAAAGAATCGGCAACAGCGTTGTAACATAAGCAAAAGTAACTAATTACATTACTTGTTAGTACTAAAAGTAAAGGTGTTTGTAACGCTTCCCTTTTAACAGATACTATTACCAAATCCATCCATCCATCCATTTTCTACCGCTTTTCCCGTTTAGGGTCGCGGGGGGTGCTGGAGCCCATCTCAGCTGCATTCAGGCGGAAGGCGGGCTATTACCAAATCATTACCTTAAAAACGGTCCGGTGCTTAAACGGTGACAGAACCCATACCTAAAAAATGGAAAAAGGCGCAAATTTTTGTAAACAAAAAAGTATGCAGTTATATTTTGATGGAATTTGGACAGACATTTAAATACATAAGTTGTATAAATTTCATGAGAAATAAACCATCAATCAATCAATCAATGTTTATTTATATAGCCCCAAATCACAAATGTCTCAAAGGACTGCACAAATCATTACGACTACAACATCCTCGGAAGAACCCACAAAAGGGCAAGGAAAACTCACACCCAGTGGGCAGGGAGAATTCACATTCAGTGGGACGCCAGCGACAATGCTGACTATGAGAAACCTTGGAGAGGACCTCAGATGTGGGCAACCCCCCCCCTCTAGGGGACCGAAAGCAATGGATGTCGAGCGGGTCCAACATGATACTGCGAAAGTTCAATCCACAGTGGCTCCAAGACAGCAGCGAGAGTCCCGTCCACAGGAAACCATCTCGAGCGGATCAGCAGCGTAGAGATGTCCCCAACCGATACAGGCGAGCGGTCCATCCTGGGTCCCGACGAGCGGTCCATCCTGGGTCTCGACTCTGGACAGCCAGTACTTCATCCATGGTCATCGGACCGGACCCCCTCCACAAGGGAGGGGGGGACATAGGAGAAAGAAAAGAAGCGGCAGATCAACTGGTCTAAAAAGGAGGTCTATTTAAAGGCTAGAGTATACAGATGAGTTTTAAGATGAGACTTAAATGCTTCTACTGAGGTAGCATCTCGAACTGTTACCGGGAGGGCATTCCAGAGTACTGGAGCCCGAACGGAAAACGCTCTATAGCCCGCAGACTTTTTTTGAGCTCTAGGAATCACTAATAAGCCGGAGTCTTTTGAACGCAGATTTCTTGCCGGGACATACGGTACAATACAATCGGCAAGATAGGCTGGAGCTAGACCGTGTAGTATTTTATACGTAAGTAGTAAAACCTTAAAGTCACATCTTAAGTGCACAGGAAGCCAGTGCAGGTGAGCCAGTACAGGCGTAATATGATCAAACTTTCTTGTTCTTGTCAAAAGTCTAGCAGCCGCATTTTGTACCAACTGTAATCTTTTAATGCTAGACATTGGGAGACCCGAAAATAATACGTTACAGTAATCGAGACGAGACGTAACAAACGCATGGATAATGATCTCGGCGTCTTTAGTGGACAAAATGGAGCGAATTTTAGCGATATTACGGAGATGAAAGAAGGCCGTTTTAGTAACGCTTTTAATGTGTGCCTCAAAGGAGAGAGTTGGGTCGAAGATAATACCCAGATTTTTTACAGAGTCACCTTGTTTTATTATTTGGTTGTCAAATGTTAAAGTTGTATTATTAAATAGAGGTCGGTGTCTAGCAGGACCGATAATCAGCATTTCCGTTTTTTTGGCATTAAGTTGCAAAAAGTTAGCGGACATCCATTGTTTAATTTCATTAAGACACGCTTCCAACTGACTACAGTCCGGCGTGTTGGTCAGCTTTAGGGGCATGTAAAGTTGGGTGTCATCAGCATAACAGTGAAAGCTAATACCGTATTTGCGTATGACGTCACCTAGCGGCAGCATGTAGATGCTGAAGAGTACAGGGCCAAGGACCGAACCCTGGGGAACTCCACATGTTACCTTAACATAGTCCGAGGTCACACTGTTATAGGAGACGCACTGCATCCTATCAGTAAGATAAGAGTTAAACCATGACAGGGCTGAGTCTGAAATACCAATTCGTATTTTGATACGCTCTAATAAAATATTATGATCGACGGTATCGAAAGCAGCGCTAAGATCGAGGAGCAGCAACATAGATGACGCATCAGAGTCCATCGTTAGCAATAGATCATTAGTCAGTTTTGCGAGGGCTGTCTCAGTCGAGTGATTTGCCCTGAAACCGGATTGAAAGGTTTCACATAGATTGTTAAACGCTAAGTGCTCATTTAGCTGCTCTGCAACAATTTTTTCGAGGATTTTCGAAATAAAGGGAAGGTGAGACACCGGTCGGTAGTTTACCATGAGGTCTGGATCGAGGTTAGGTCTTTTAAGGAGAGGATGAATAACCGCTTTTTTGAATGCAACGGGAACAGTGCCCGAGGAAAGTGATAAGTTTATAATATTTAGCACTGATGGACCTAATAATACAAAAAGCTCCTTGATAAGTTTCCCAGGAAGTGGGTCAAGTAAACATGTTGTTTGTTTTATTCCATTTACACGTTGTAACAATCCTTCTAATGTTATTTCATCAAAACGAGAGAAACTATTTTGGATATTTGCAGTATCCGCTGTATATACAATCGTATCTGTGTTACTATAACCCCGTTGTAGCTGGGACGCATTGTCTTTAATCTCCTTTCTAATAAAACCACATAAAACAATACATAAAAAACACAACCGTTGATAATTATTGCAGCAATATTGAACATGCAAAACAATTAACTGCTTGTGTTGTAATATTGATACTCATAATTACAAGTGTTCACGAATGCACCTCACTCACGTAACTGTCATTGGCGGATAATGAGGAAGTGTTGTGTTGTTGTGGCTACTGGCTAGGCTAGCGCTGTGTCTGAGGAGAGACGTATCTAGTTTGTGGCCATGACAATCCAGCACTGCCTAATTATGCACCAAAGACATTTTGGCAATTGATGTTTGATGTGAGTGTCTTATAGGTGTCAATATTACAACTCACACGTTCTCTGTGTTCCGTATTTCTGCAAAGATTATGACGATTTGTTGTAGATTGTCTTTTACTTATAATATTTAAATTACCAGTCCATTTTACTTTCATGATAAAACTCATCTATTAAATTTATAAAGCGCTTATCTAGAAACTTAAAGCTCTTTGCAGTGAGAACTTAAAAGCCATTATGTATTCACTCCAGTTACTCATTGTTATAAAATTCCATGAAAATAAAAAGGCATTGTTTTATTTTGGTTTTTTTACCAAAAAAAAGTCAAATTGTCTATCATTTAAGCACTAGCACTGTTTTAAAAGTATACCAATGTGGTATATGTATTGATTAGAAAGAAAATGATACCCATCCCCTCCGACTTTGGGACATTTGTTTTTTTATAGAACAATTGTTTTGATTGATTGATTAACAACTGATTTATTTTTATGATTTTTTTTGTTAGATAAAAAAACCTAAATAGAGAGGAACACAACATGCATACGAAAAAGTGTAGGTATTTAACATTTGCATAGTCAGCAGCAAGCAGTATCACTTGATCAAAGTCGTAGTTTCAAGTCTCGACCCCCACCCTGTCCCTGCTCTTCCAGCATCCCCCTGAATGAAAACTTGAGTGTCTTATCTCCAACACCTTGATCCCCTTGCATACAATTACCTCCAACCCCCTTCTCTCCTCTCCTGACCATTCTTAGCTTCATTAGCATGAGCACAATAAAGCTGCACAGAGAAAAAACCCAAAACCTAGCCTGCTATTGTTAAAAGTCACTCGTTTGCACGCCGAGCATTTTGCTTTCAAGCCTCTCATGTACCTTACTGTCGAAACTTGCATCAAAAAGATGTGGTGTAATTCAGCATAAAATAATGCGAGAAATGTGACGGTGGCAGTGCACGGTTTATTATTTTACCAACACAGCACAGTTTGCCTCACCCATACCCCTATACAAAGCAAGAAAATAAATACATCAGCTCTGAGGTAATTCGAAACACTGGAGTGTGAAAAATACTAGATTATCGTAATAGTAGGTAGTTTTGGTGTAAGTGGTCATAGAAAGAATTAAATATCTTCATTAAATCCGTCAAAAACAGACCAGAAGGTGCACTGAGGTCAAGACATTCAACAAGTGTGTTGTGGGAATCAAAAATGTACCTTAAAGGGGAACTGCACTTTTTGGGGATAATTTTGCCCATCGTTCACAATTTTAAGAATCATAAGACAAGAACACTCGTTTTTTTCTTTTTTTTTTGCTTTCTAAATATTAAATACATGCGATCACAAAAGTCTGCTTATAAGGGAGCCTAAGGCAGTCGCTCTATTCTGCTGATAAAGCCCTTGAAAAAACATCAAAACCTACATTAGGGTTTTATATACATGATGTAAGTATATATGTAATGTACTGTCAGGCTAATTTATAAAATATATTTACTTATAATTTACGTATTCTGCCTATTTTAAACATACAACACAATAATTTCAAAACCGCATCACAACATTCGCTTTTTTTCTTCAACAACATCACTGATTACTGCTCATTGCCGACTTTATGAGAGCCAACAATCATAATAAAATGTCATTAAGATGTCACTAAGATGCCGACTGCTAGAATTTTGTTATATTCCTGTTTGGATTAAGAATCATACTCGCAAAGAAAAGGGGGGGCAGAACCGAGTGTCTTTTTGTGTCTTTCTCGCCATTTCCGTGTCTAAATTGGATTCCTAAATGTACAAATTTGTCGGATTACATCCTCATCCTTCTACTATCAAGGTGAGAGACAATATTTATAATATAGAGTAAACTTCCAAGAGCTCCAACATGAGAAAGCAGCTCACCAGCCAATGATTGGCACACATGGTAGGGATCACTGCGCCGCTATAAATAGTGTGTCTGTGTTAGCGCTTATAATAACAATATCACTAATACTTGGTTAATATTCAAGTCATGAAATGTAAACGTATTTTGTTGGCGGTTTTTGGATGGTTATTTAATGGCTTTTCTGGGCGGAAAAATGGTGGACCTCCCATTGGCTTTGTTGTAAGCGCACTTTTATGTACGTTTATTTACCAGATAGAATGCAGTAAAAATTAAATATATCCTTCGTCATGTCTTTCATAATGATTGTGAAAGATAGGCAAAATTCCCCGAAAAAGTGCGGTACCCGTTTAATCATGCAGCTGTCGCATCAAAAGCCTCAAATGTCAGAATTATCTTCAAAAAACATGGAGTCATAACAACATGCGCATAGTTTACAATGAAAAGTAAAGGGCGCATGGTACGGTGCTTAGCAGGGAATCCACACTTTGAACTGCCTTTTGCCTACAGGCCTCCAACACGCCCGCAACATTTCCACACATGTGCAAATTACCAGGAGGTGGAGGAAGGGGTGTGAATAGGCATCACCAATGCTCTAGCCGTGAACCAGCGACACCCCATGATGCAGTGCCCGTTTCCACATGTAGTAGGTGGAGCGTGGGGTGAAGGGAAAATAGGAGCGGAACTCCTTGAAGCTGGGAAAGGATTTCTCCTCGAAGCGCTGCTGCAGGAACAGCTTGGCTTTGGCCTTGAAGTTGGCCAGCGTTACCACATCTAGCATGCGCTCGTCCGGCGGCGCCCCCACGTGGCTGCGCTGGGGTTGCGGGGCGTTGAAGGCAGCTATGTTGGGACGAGCTACGTACGTGGGAGGTACCATAAATGGGAACACCCTGTGGTTATCTGCCATCATTATTTCTGTGGCGACGGTCAAGGGCCTTTGCTCCACCTTAGGGGCTTCTGGCCTCTGATTGACTGCCTTCGACTTCCTCCTGCTGTTCTTCCAGAGCCAGAAGAAGCAAAGAGACAAGGTCGGAAACCTGAGCTTGAACTTGCTTAAGGATAATTTTGACTTCTGGACGAGTAGTTTAGCGCCGTCTCTCAGTTGTTTCTTACCCACGTAGGCCAGGTGGAAACTTCTATGCTTCGGCCTGAAGATTGTTGTTCTGGGCACAAAATCCCGAGCGATATTATGGGGGGTGGGTGAGAGACTTTTAGGACTGTGGCACTTATCGACATCTGAGCTGTCCTCGCTGCTGCAAGCGCTGGCTTTGTAACCTCTGCTGAACAACATGGCTTCCCTCCTCCAGTTGTAGTAGGTGGATCTGGAGATTCCCGGGAAGTTACGCTTGAAGATCCTGAAGGGTAAGGAGGTGTTCATGGCGATGCAGTTCTGCAAGCAGCGTTTGGCTTCCTGCATGTGGACCACATTTTGGACCCTGTCCAGATCCAGGACGGCCATGTTGAGGCCAAACATGCTGGCCACATTGTCGTGGTGGTCTGACTCGTCCTGCCTGGTTTCCGGCGAGGACCAGACTTCCTGCTCTGTGCTCTCCCCAGGACTGACCTCTCCTGTGGACGAGGATGTAGAGAAGTTTCCCCCAGACTTCAGCAGCTCGTGCTTCCAGTTGTAGTAAGACGAGCGGGAGATTTCAGGAAAGAATGCTTTGAACTGGTGCAGTGGGAGGAGTTTTCCTTCCATGTAGCATGCCTGCAGAAAGTACTTTGCCTCGTAACGGGCTGCCGATTTCTTGCAGTGCTCTTGAGACTGCCTCTTCCAGCGGTAAAAGGTCCTTTTAGTGATGTTGTACTTGTCCTTCAGACTGGGATAAGAAAACTGTGGCTGGTTGTTCGGAGGTTCATCACTTTTCATTGGCGAGAGCCTTGGTTCGCTGTCGGGACATTTCACTGTGAAGTCACTTGCTCTTACCAATGCCACAAAATGATTTGGTCTGAACAAGGACTCGGAATTCAGCTCCCCAGACCACATGATGTGCAGAGTTTGTGTCTTGGAGTCCTGTGGCCACTTCCTTGGCCGTATGAGTCTGTTGAAGTAGGGCCGTATCTTGAGGTTGAACATGGGGTAAATAGAGTAGATGCTGAACTGCAGCACAGACGACAGCGCGTACACATGCCACATGTTGGCATAGGAGCCCTGGAAGCACGAGGCCTTGATGTCGGCATCAAAGATGGCCTCCAGTACGGTCGCGGGCAGGTTTAGCATCTCCTCTGATTCCTCAGCACAGAGGCTGAAGCGCACTGCCTGCAGCATCATCTTTGAGTCGATCATGCCTGACAGGTAGTACCTCTTCCACAGGACCATTTCCACTACGGTCCTCACCTGTGGAGGATAAAAGGCACAACTTTAAAACGGAATTTAGCGTCAACAAGAAGAAATCCAACAAAGCTAACATATGGACGGCGTGGCGCAGTGGGAGAGTGGCCGTGCGCAACCCGAGGGTCCCTGGTTCAAATCCCACCTAGTACCAACCTCGTCACGTCCGTTGTGTCCTGAGCAAGACACTTCACCCTTGCTCCTGATGGGTGCTGGTTAGGGCCTGGCATGTCAGCTCCCTCCATCAGTGTGTGAATGTGTGTGTGAATGGGTAGATGTGGAAGTAGTGTCAAAGCGCTTTGAGTACCTTGAAGGTAGAAAAGCGCTATACAAGTACAACCCATTTAAAATATGTGACACACAAAATGGAGGATACCCGGCTTTACGTTGACTGTCAGCAACATACAAAATGGTTACTGTGAGTTATCATTAGTGAAATTTATGAAAATGACAATTTTCTGTTGACCAAATACTACAGTGCTGAGAAATTCGCTCCACTCCTTAGGTACTATACCACTGGAACCAGAACTCTGTGAGTGGGATACTAAAAACTGCATCATTTTTACAACAAGGGTTCCCAGCCAAGGTGGTGATTGTGCAATCGTAGAGGTGACATTTAGGGGGAGGTTTTGTACACGGTGTCAGAACTGATGGGAAACACCAAGACAAGACATTGACCTTCAAAGCCATAATAAGGAGAAATTACAAATGATAAAAGCCATTGTGTCACAACTGTAGGTGTGGTATAACGCCGCTTGACAGCACACTCCATACACGACTGGTTTGCCAGAGAATAAGACGTGTCAGAAATGATCAGTTATGCACTTTAACCAATTTGTCGCTATATGTAGCAAGAAGAGGTACATATTAAAAGTGAAAGAGAGGTGTATTTTTTGCTTTTGCATATTATATAAGCTCCACCACTACAAGCCCAGGGAGTGTGCATCATCACAGTGTGCAGAAAACCTCCAGAGGCGTGCAACCAAAACCTTTACCACCTCTGTATATCTTAGAGACACTCTTCTCTCATCTGGCAACACTTTGAACACCAATGCTGTACTTTTTTCAGGCAAAGTTTGGCATGACGGTCATTTGCTGAATGCAGCTCTTTGTAATGGCTCATTGTAGAAACAAAACAAACAAAAATGTAAAAAATAGAACACAAATGTGTAACTTAATGAGAAAAGGTTGAAATGTTGACTCTAATAAAGAATAAAGACTCAAAGATATGTCTTTAAATATGTTTTAGCCTTTTTATCGGCCTATACCATTACAAATAACATGACGATGTCAAACTACTACCATATCAAAAGAATATTAACAACAAATATTGTTTGTTTGACATACCGTATTTTCCGGACTATAAATGGCAGTTTTTTTTATAGTTTGACATATACTCCGGAGCGACTTATGAGTGAAATTATTAACACATTACCGTGCAATATAAATGATAAATGGGTTGTACTTGTATAGCGCTTTTCTACCTTCAAGGTACTCAAAGCGCTTTGACACTACTTCCACATTTACCCATTCACACACACATTCACACACTGATGGAGGGAGCTGCCATGCAAGGCGCCAACCAGCACCCATCAGGAGCAAGGGTGAAGTGTCTTGCTCAGGACACAACGGACGTGACGAGGTTGGTTCTAGGTGGGATTTGAACCAGTGACCCTCGGGTTGCGCACGGCCACTCTCCCACTGCGCCACGCCGTCCCTATATCAAATATTATTTATCTCATTGGTGGAAGAGACGAAGAAAATGTCAGTAATCGTCACATACACGTCAAGCAATAAGAATTCGGCGGGGGAGGGTCATGGCAGAAGTGCATTGTGGGTCATGGAATACTAACTGCTCTATGCTATATGCTACTGCCCTAGCTATTAAATTGGATCATTTCAGTATAAAAACTGAGAAGGGCTGAACAAAAATGGCACCGAAAAGGAAATCATGTACTGCAGATTATAAGATGGACGTAGTGAAATATGCAGCAGAAAACAACAAGAGGAAGCGGCGCATACCTTTGGAGTTGGCAGAGTTGTTTAGAAGCGACATCGAGGAAGAAGATTTCATCGGATTTATCGATTAGGAGTGACAGATTGTTTGGTAAACGTATAGCATGTTCTATATGTTATCGTTATTTGAATGACTCTTACCATAATATGTTACGTTAACATACCAGGCACCTTCTCAGTTGGTTATTTATGCGTCATATAACGTACACTTATTCAGCCTGTTGTTCACTATTCTTTATTTATTTTAAATTGCCTTTCAAATATCTATTCTTGGTGTTGGATTTTATCAAATAAATTTCCCCCAAAATGTGACTTATACTCCAGTGCGACGTATATAGATTTTTTTCTTTCTTTATTATGCATTTTCAGCCAGTGCGACAAATACTCCGGAGCGATTTATAATCCGAAAAATACGGTACTCGAAAGTTCTTTTTGAAATGTAAAATAGTTGACTATTGTTATTTATGATCATCTTTATAAGTTAAGTATTGTTTGTTTTGATATGCTGGGATGTTATAAAACACTGCTGTACTTTTTTGAATGTATAGTTACATTACCTCGGCAGTTGATACTGCAAAAAGATGTTAAAGCACTGTGATCTTAAACATACTTTAATGTAATCAATTAAATGTTTTTTTTTAATTTTATTTTAACACTGCATGGTATCGAATAAGTATCAAAATTGTGGAAATGAATAGGTATCTTCATCGACTGCTGAAATTCTGCCATTGAGACGATGAAAGGGACGCTTCCCTTTTATAACCTACTCAGTGGCCTAGTGGTTAGAGTGTCCGCCCTGAGATTGGTAGGTCGTGAGTTCAAATCCCAGCCGAGTCATACCAAAGACTATAAAAATGTGACCCATTGCCTTTCTGCTTGGCACTCAGCATTAAGGGTTGGAATTGGGGGTTAAATCACCACAAATAATTCCCTGGTGCGGCACCGCTGCTGCTCACTGCTCCCCTCACCTCCCAGGGTGTGATTAGGGGGATGGGTCGAATGCAGAGAATAATTGTGCCACATCTAGTGTGTGTGTGACAATCATTGGTACTTTAACTTTAATTAATTACCACTAATTCCAGCCAAATGAAAAAAATCCAAAGGGAACCAAAATGCTACCTGAAGCTCCAAGCCGAGTGCACTATTGCCCATGAGCAACATGCTGGCGGCGTCAAACAACAGGTTGCCTCTTCCTTTGCAGTGGAGAGGCAGAAGGTCCACAGGTGCGTCCCCTGGGTACAACCCTTGAGCGATGTTGTCCACTCTGACCCACTCTGGGAAGTCCTGGCAGGGCATGCGAGGCAGCTGGAAGGGAGCCAGGACCTGATCCACTTCCAAAGCTTTCCTGGTCAGAACCTCCAGGCCTGCGTTCTCTGTGGCCTCCTGGAGATCCTTCAAGACTGACAGGACCACCTCCTTTCTCTGGATCATGACTGCAAAGTTCTGATGGGATCACAGAAGCACGTCAGAAGAGATCTGGAGAGTCAGACTTTTTTTTAGGAAGCATGTATACTGATTCAATAAGGACACACCAATATTATTATTCTCTAGGGGGCAGAATTTCATAAAAATGATTTAAACAACTAGTTAGCTCGTTAACGCTAAGCTCGTTAACGCTATTTAAAGCATCAACAGGGGCTTTAATATCAATAGGTTAACTATAATACTTCAAAAGTTAAAATATATACTGTATATTGACAATAATACATTACTTTTGTTATATTTTACATAAAGTAAAGGACATTTTGAATTTTAAAAAAGCATTGTATATGTTGTATAATATTTGTTTCACATCTGACATATAACATTGAAATGTGGAGTAATGGGGCCCCTCAGTACATCACTGACTTGCTATGCCCCTACTCTTCAGGGCGCAGCTTCCGGTCTTCAGGCCAGAGTCTTCTAAAAATCCCAAAAACTCATTTTAAAACCTGTGGAGACCTGGCATTCCAGGCTATAGCTCCCAGACTCTGGAACAATTTGCACCAGTCCCTCCGTGATCTTGACTGTATTGAAACTTTTAAGAAACATTTGAAAACTTCTCATTTTAGTATAGCTTTTAGTTAATGCACTTTCTTAACCACCCTAAAAACTCAAATCTTCACACTAGCCTTTCCAAACTGAACCTGCCCTAAGTGTTTCTTTATTCTTTTTTTCTTTTCTTGCTTGCTTATCTTAGTTTTCTTTTCTAATAAAGTTGTTTTTATCCCCCATCCCCCTACCCCCCACCACCACACACACACATTTAAAGCGACTTTGGGTACTTAAAAAAGCGCTATATAAATCCCAGGTATTAAAAATCATTTTTAATCCACTTTGTATCTTTTTTATGATGTTGCTCCTGTTGTTTTAGTTGAATTGTTTTTATTTGACCTATGTTTTGCACAGCGCTTTGTGATTTTATCTGTGAAAAGCGCTTGATAAATAAAATGTACTTACTTTACTTACTTACTAATGCAAAGTAAATATTATTTTTACAGAATTGAGATGTATAGTAGAATTAAAGCACATATTTAACTAACTTGACATTTAATGAACTTGTACAGAATGATATTCTACAAATAATTGTATAAAGCACATGTGAAAATTTTACCAAACCATATTAAAAAGAGAAAATAATTACGACCCCGAGAAGGAAACGCTGTATAAAATGGATGGATGGAATTGTAACCAAATAGGAACAAAAGGTGATTATTTATTGAACAAAACAATATAAATCTTTCTGTATTTAAAAAAAAAAGTCACGATGATTAAAAGATATGACTTTAAATTAGCTCATGTTTTTGTTGTAATTTTAGAAATAGAAATATGATTTTAATAGTTTTCTATATTTGATTAGTTGCAAATGTATTTGTTTGAATTGATATACGTTTATACTTATTTTTGCTCCTTTTTATTAATAATTTATTGTAATGTTGCATCGATTATTTGTACTTATTGAGTAAAGAAAACATAAACTAAATTGTGGGAATCAAGTTCATTAATCCAACAAACTACAGTGGGGGAAAAAACACGTTTAAGTCAACAAGGAAGGAGCTAAAGTTTTTTTTATTTTATTTTTTTTTAACAAAAACAAGATTTAAACATTCAAACATATTAACGCATAACTATAGTAAGTGTAATAAAAGCAAAAATTTCACTTGGTTTGTTTGCATGATCAGTGAAGAATTTTACTTGCGAGATGTTACATCTTAATGCAGTTTAGTTGATCAAGAAGCGTCATTGTTAATGCTAAGAATCCAAAAAAAATGCAAAAATACCTGAGAGAATTCTCTGTCGAAAGAAAGAAGAACAAATGTTGTTTCTTCTCTTCTGGCTGCGTCCTTACTCCATCTTGCACAAACTCACAATGAATGAAACATGCAAAAAAACTCCCCAGGAAATTGACCATCTCTTCTTTTTTTTTGTGTGTCTGCAAGATAAGACCCCCCCCCCCCTTCTCCTCCTCCCCTTCTCCTCCTATTCTCCTCCTCCTCTCCTCAGGGTCAACTTCAATGTGAAGTGCGAACAAAAGGACAAGTTGATTTTCATCAACAGTTCAAGGTTGCTTTTTTTATTATTAAAAAAATAAACGTTAACACTGTATTCAACATTTCGACAGTGAAACAATATTCAACGTTTTAGTCTTTCTTTAGCTTGATTTTTTTGGGGATGAACTGAAAAAGTCAACTTTTCTAATAACAAACTCAATTAAATAAATAATCACGATTTTGCAACTCATTGTCAATTTATTCATGATTTGATTTGGATATTCGTGTGCATTTTGTATTCTATTTTCATTTATTGAATTTATGATGCAACAAATTACAAGTTACAATTATTTCAGCAGAAAAAAACATTAATAAGTAAAAAAAAAAAATTTAAGGGTAAATTGTAGGACAAACGTGTCCTATTTTGTATACCGGTATATGTTTTTATTTTTAATATAGTTCATTTAAACATTTACATTTAAAATAAGATGTAATCATATAATACTATACAAAATATTATTTCACAATAATAAGAATCAATATTGTTAATTTATTCATGATTTGATTTGGATATTTTTTGTGTATTTTGTTTTTAATTTCATTCATTTATTGTATTTATGATGCAACAAATTACAAGTTATAATTTCTGCAACAAGTAGAGAAATAAATTAGTAGTTTTTTTTTAATTAATTTTAAAGGTTAAATTATAAGACAAGAGTGTCATATTTTATAGTTTTTATTTTTAATATATTTATCTTAGGCATATTTCGATTCAAAATAAGACTAAATCATGTAATAATGTATCCAATATTTCTCATTAATAATAATCTATATTTTTATAGTGAATTTTAAACATAGAACAACTTTCACAAGCAATACTATTTCATACTTTATAAAACACTTAAAACATATTTGGCCTTTTTGTGATTTTTTTTCACATATTGTCCAGGGTGTACCCCGCCTTCCGCCCGATTGTAGCTGAGATAGGCGCCAGCGCCCCCCGCGACCCCGAAAGGGAATAAGCGGTAGAAAATGGATGGATGGATATTTAATTCACAGCGTGGGTGTTTGAAAGTTTATAACTCCAATTGTTGGGTGTCACCAAAAAAGCAACACATTCTATGCAGAGTTGATAATTTATTCCATTCCATTATTTCTATTCCATTCCATTTCATTCATTTATAATACATAATATTTATCGAATAACAAATCTACCATCACCATTCTTGCAACAGGTGAAGAAAGGAATAGGTGAAGTATATATATATATATATATATATATATATATATATATATATATATATATATATATATATATATATATACATACATATATATATATATATATATATATATATATATATATATATATATATATATATATATAATACATTTTTTATTTTTTAGTATTGTAACATGATTTATATTAAAACATTTAATGATTCATCATTTACTACGCTTCCAGGGTGTGCCCTGCCTTCCGCCCGAATGCAGCCAATTGATTGATTGATTGAAACTTTTATTAGTAGATTTCACAGTTCAGTACATATTCCGTACAATTGACCACTAAATGGTCAAACCCGGATAAGTTTTTCAACTTGTTTAAGTCGGGGTCCACGTTAATCAATTCATGGTAATAGACTCCAGCATCGCCCAGGACAAGCGGTAGGAAATGAATGGATGGATGGATTTATTATTTATCATTTCACAAAGTTCACGTTACAGTTCCTGCAACAGGTGAAGAAATGAACACTCAAAAGAAAATCAATGTTAAAAGCAAAAACATATTTCATATGTTGATTTATAATAAAATATGTAATCACTCTAATATATTTATATTTATATTTTTGTAAATACAAATCTTTTTTGATCGAACATATTACACTTACACCTGTGTGGCATTTTTGGGATTCATTTATAAATAATTCATACACAGTGTTTATTTTGGATTTATTCATCTGTATTGCAATATTTTGTGTTTGCTGCAAAAATGTGGCCAGTCATTAGTATTGCATTTTGTTCTTTACTTGAATTTGCAGGCTATATTGTATTTTTTATCTATTCTAATTCATATTCCATCAGTTCATTGTGAAAAATCTTGAAAAATGAAATGAAATGTGTTTGTTTCTAAAGTGCTATAAAACAGAAAACACAATTTCATTCGTATTTTAAGTACTTTTAGTGTCTTCATTTGTGTCTTTTGGCTTTAAAAGTGTTCAGATGGTTTCAGTCCTTTAAAGGTGGAGTCAAGTGGACTTTTGCCCAAGTTGTGGATTGGGGGTGAACTGTCCAGACTGGGCGTGACTCAACTTGTCCTCCACTGTATCGCTTTTAACACCTTCTCCCTCTCGGGCCTTTTGCAGGATTTCAGTCATTAAGGCTCCTTTTGTTCCACACAACAATCCACAGGATCCCTTCTCACTCACACACACACACGCACACACACACACACACACACGCACGCACACAAACACACACACACACACACCAGGGGACAGCAGCATTTGTCCCCAGATGTGTCCACAGGTAGACTAGCTGGTGCCTCACTTGGATGTTCCTCTCGGCTTTGACCTTATCAGCTGTTTGGACAGTGAGGTTGTGTGTGAGTCAGACAGCACAAACACAAAGAATCACACACAATGCATAGTTGTGTGTTAATGTGAAGGAAATTGTTGCAGGTTGTGTTGAAAGCACAGAAATTTGGAAAGTTTGATGGTGAAACTTGTTGCAAGACTACTTTTGTCCTGAAAGAGACAACAAAACTTTTTCAAATTCATGTTGCTGGTTTTCTCCGTCAAAGGCCACCACGAAACATGTTGTGTTGTTTCTTCAACAACTAATTATTATATTCTACAAAGCCCACATGAGAAGTCATTATATTGTTGTATTGCATTTAAACTAGAGCGGTCAAAAATTCCTAGTTTACTCATGTGATTAATCACAAAACATTATCCCATTAATCATGTATACACACACATTAATCAGACTGTGCTTGCTCATTTACATTAACGTGGATGCTCAGTGATCAGATCAGTGTATAGTCAGTGCCAAGATGAGTGAGGAGACTCAGACTGGCATGCTCACTGGCAAATTTCATGTCAAAATAAACCCTGACGGTACTCTATAGCTAAAACTGTTAGCAAGTTTTGAGCAAATGTAGTACATGCAAGCAAAACATTTCAAAAATGTTCCTGTATGAAACTGAACATAAAATTGCTTTTGTCTCTATAGTTGATTTAAATTGTGCAAGTGAGTAATAACCTGTGACTAATCAAGATTAATTCAAATTTGTAAGTGTAAATATAATTTATTAATTATGATTTTCTTTTTGACATAAAATATACTTAGCTTTTATACTTAATTGAAACTAGTTAAATTGTTTATGTTTTTTAATAAAAACTACTGGATGTAATACTCAATAACATTTTGTTTGAAAACTTGGAAATGTACATTTTGACAGAATACCAGAAAATAATTAGAAAAACTTTTTTTTTCATTAATTGTTATCATGATTTTATTTTACTTATACTATATTGACAACATGTTTGACTTTCATTGTTTAATTTTAATTCATTAATCGAAATATTACATTTTTAAATTTCAACACCAAATCTTTTTTTTTTTTTTGACTTTTAAGAAATGTATACTAGCTTTCATACAATTGTGTTAATTAAATACTTGGAAATTTACCATATTTGCCGGAAAATTATTTGTTGTATATTACAATAGTTTTTATGAATGGAATTTTGTTTCATTATAAAATAAGTTAGATTGACATGCTGTAATGTAACTCTTTCATTTAAATAACCTTAAAAAATGTTGTCAAAAATATTTAGTATATACGATTGTAGCTGAGATAGGCGCCAGCGCCCCCCGCGACCCCGAAAGGGAATAAGCGGTAGGAAATGGATGGATGGATGGAGAAAAAAATTAGTTAACATTTCCATATGAATACCTGAAAATTCTGCAACTATGTCAGAGAATACCAGAAAAAAATTGGTAGTACGTTACAATAGTACTTATTTTTACCTAAAATATTTTATAGTATCAATAATAACAAGTGCAGGACTAATAGACTCAAGAACTCCTTTGTCCCACACGCCATTAGACTGTACAACTCCTCTCTGAGACGGGGGGTATTAGGATGACAGGGGATGCAAAACATTAACAGTGCAATACGTTTTTTCATAACATGGTCACTACTGCCTACTTTGTCTTGTTATATTCTTATTTTACTGTTATATTGTTATTCCCATTGTTTTTATTCTTTTGTAATATTTCTCTATTTTGTTTCCTTTTAAACCCCCATTATTTACTTTTTACTTTTTTCTTTAAATTGATCTCAACTCTGTACACTGCTGCTGGAATTTAAATTTTCCTGAAGGAACTCTCCTGAAGGAATCAATAAAGTACTATCTATCTATCTAATAAATGTATTGTAAGAAAAACATCAGTATCTGAAAAAATATACATATATTTTCACAATCACGTGAAGATATATGTATGTTTTTTTCTACTTAACATAAAAAATAAAAATACAATTGTAAAAGATGTTCTTCAAGACTTTTTTTCTTATTTTTATCCTTTTTGCATTATTGTTGTAATAATAATAATTATGTTTACACATTTTATTTTCATAGTACAATAACATTTGTTATTCATTATTTCTAAAAAAGTAACTTTAAAAAAAATAGTCATACTAACTCAATATATTTGTATCAATATGTTAATATTTAACTTGTAACTATTTTCATTTCCTGTCTTTGCTTATTGGCTGAGAGAAGTCACATGCTTCCCCTGTCTTTATAATGTGAGCTATGTTGGTGTTCATTGCCTCTAAAATTAACAAAATTGTGTGCATTGCCCTGTAAAAGGTCACTTTTTATAGCAAGAATGCATTTAAAAATTTAAAATAACATGTTAAAGGGACAAGTGGTAGAAAAATGGATAGATGGATGTTAATAAAACATGAACCTTAATGAGGGTGTTTGCTCATGTAAGGATTGTTGGTAGAGGTCATTAGAAGCCAACTCGTCATTCCCATCAAAAACAATGTTACAGTAAAAGTCAGCATTTGTGATTTAACCTGTTTTTCGACACGCACACACACAAACACACGCGTCTCTTAGGTGTGTAGATGAGCTGCACTGTGAACACTGTAAGAGTGAAAGCATTTAAAATGCAAATGAAAGCAACACCAGGAGCGGCTCCGGCGGTCTTTCGCCTGCTGTGTAAAAGTACTGTACGTGTTAAAGTGTGTGTGGCATGCATACACACTGTGATACACACACTTAAAAATCAATGTAAGATTGAATTGTTGAACATAATCTAAAATAGTATTAATAAAAATAAGTATATTTTTTAATCTGTCTTGTTTAGTCACTCAGGCAAATGATATTATGTAGACGTAATGTAGACGCCCATATGAGATGCGAGTGTGTATTTGGGAATGTGTTTGCTAAAGCATGATTGTAAGAGTGTATTTATGTACATAAATGTGCATTAACATGTATTTATGAATGTGAGTGTGAATCAGTGACATGCAGTGAGGTTTATAGCTGGTGACGTAATCCGAATCAGATTTACAAAAATACAGTATGCGCGCTGCGTAAATTATTTGCCATTTGATTGGCGGCAGTTTACGGGTTATGTTTCATTTCTGCATTCTTTACACATACAAACTGTCACCCACAAAATGTGCATTTCATTAGAAACAAAACAAAAATAATGTTATCGCCGTCTTACCTTGTAAATCCATCCATCCATCCATTTTCTACCGCTTATTCCCTTTCGGGGTCGCGGGGGGCGCTGGCGCCTATCTCAGCTACAATCGGGCGGAAGGCAGGGTACACCCTGGACAAGTCGCCACCTCATCGCAGGGCCAACACAGATAGACAGACAACATTCACACTCACATTCACCCACTAGGGCCAATTTAGTGTTGCCAATCATCAGGGGTCTCAAACTCAATTTACCTGGGGGCCACTGGATGAAGAAACTGGGTGAGGCTTTGGCCGCTAGAAAGATTTCTTAAAAAATCAAACATGCACTTTTTAATGAATTCACCTTCTATGAATGGCTTTCCCGCCCTAGCAACAACCCTCACCATTTTTCCGGAAGACTCCTGAATTTCAGTGCACCTCCCAACAATCTACCGGTGCAACCATTCTCCTGAATTTTTCCCAATTTTCACCTGGCCGACATTATTAAGGGCTGCCGTGACTGCACTGCCTTTAACGTCCTCTACAACAGTGGTTCTCAACCTTTTTTCAGTGATGTACCCCCTGTGAACATTTTTTTTAATTCAAGTACCCCCTAATCAGAGCAAAGCATTTTTGGTTGAAAAAAGGAGATAAAGAAGTAAAATACAGCACTATGTCATCAGTTTCTGATTTATTAAATCGTATAACAGTGCAAAAAAAGATATAAAAATAACTAAAAAACTTGTTGAAAAATAAACAAGTGAAGAAATGATTCAATTATAAATAAAGATTTCTACACATAGAAGTAATCATCAACTTAAAGTGCCCTCTTTGGGGATTGTAATAGAGATCCATCTGGATTCATGAACTTCATTCTAAACATTTCTTCACAAAAAAAGAAATCTTTAACATCAATATTTATGGAACATGTCCATAAAAACTCTAGCTGTCAACACTGAATGTTGGATTGTTGTATTATTTTTTTCACATTTTATGAACTTACGTTCATATTTCATTGAGCTATTATTCAATGAACATAACCCAAACGGATTTATAAATTGCTGCTGCTTTTTAAAATGTTTTTAATAAATCTCACTTGTCCCTTTGATTTCCTTCAAGTACTTCCAGGGGTTAGCGCACCCCCTTATAGAGGACTACTTCTCCACTGCATGTAATCGCGCACGCTTTACATCTCACAACCAATGTACCGGCTCTGTAACATGTTGTATGAGACTTGTGCGGAACTACATCAGGGGCTGCAAAACGTACTTGGTCAACAGCCATACAGGTCACAATGAAGGTGGGCGTATAAACAACTTTAACACTGTTACAAATACGCGCCACACTGTGAACCGACACCAAACAAGAATGACAAACCTTTTTTGGGAGAATTTCCGCACCGTAACACAACTTAAACACAAGAGAACAAATACCCAGAACACCTTGCAGCCCTAACTCTCCCCTCTCCCGGGCTACAATATACAACACCTCAACCAACGCAAGTAGGGAGGGTGGGGGCGTGGGGGCGTGGGGGTGGGTGGGGGGGGGGGGGGGGGGGGGGGGCTAGCGTGGGTGTGTGTATTGTAGCCGGAGAGTCAGGGCTGCATGGAATTGTGGGTATTTGTTCTGTTGTGTTTATGTTGTATTACAGTGCTGATGTTCTCCTGAAATGAGTTTGTCATTCTTGTTTGGTTTGGGTTAACAGTCTGGCACATATTTGTAACAGTCTTAAAGTTTTTTTACGGCCACCCTCAGTGTGACTTGTGTAGCTGTTGAGCAAATTTGTCTTGCAACGTCACGCATGTGAACTGCTCAGCCAAAAGTGACAAACAATTTGGCCTGCATGCTGTCTGTACAGAATTCAGTGAGTGTTAAGAACAGTGCCCTTACAGCACTCAAAAATTGGCCTTAATTCTATGGGGACTACCGTGAAAAGCGAGAATGTTGGGTAGTATGATGCTGTCAAGTTCTGTTCATATTGAACTCGCGGGCTGCACACACATTAAATTGTCACATCTGAGCGCGGGCCGCAGAACAACGCATGTTTGAGACCCCTGTTATAAATGAAGTCCATGCGCCTTCTGGATAGAAATAGCCGTCACTTTCTGGTAAAAGACGTCCTTCATTTCCTTCGGTTTTAAAAGTTTTATAAGAGTTCAACATAGTTGCCGATATTAGCAGAGCTCCTACTCTCATTATTTCCACGAAATGCGAGCTGCTGTTTGGCGAGGAAGCAAGTCGCATTTAATACATCTTTTAAAATTTCTCAGTTCTCTTTTACCTTAGCATTGTGGACGCTGATGTTGAGTCTCTGCTGTTCATCCAAAGCCAAGTCTATCCTCGTCATCCCAAACGTTTTTAGCGCAATCTAGCTTTGAATATGAGCGGTCATGTTTGGTGAGGCTTCTTTGCAAATTCTTTAGGTCCTAAAATCCCATTTGAGTCCACACAGTTCCAGAGGTTGAAAAAATAAGGCAAGGAAAGCAGAAAAGGTGGTTTCTTGCAGAACATCCACAAAGCAAGTCTTTTCACGTATACCACTCCGTTTGGAAAGAGCAGGTAACTTTCCGTTCTGCTGATTGAAAAAAAACATTCAGCTCCGGCGTTGGTCTTCCTTTGGTAATTATCTCCTGCTTTGCTTGAATTTCCAGTTTAGAAAATTGTTTTAAGTGCGGAAATGTAGTAAATCTTTGTTGAAAGTCCGGGTGCACGAGACGGAAAAAATAAGTCGCAGCGGCTCTTACCCGCTGAGGCAGACATACAGTGGTATGTCTGGGATTATGAGTGCCCTGCCCTTATCGTGAGGCACGAGAACTGTTTGCCTCACCTCAGACTTTTTTCTCTGCCGTTTTGATGGATCAACCAACACACAAAACATGTTACTCGCTGCCAGAGGTGGGTAGTAACGCGCTACATATACTCCGTTACATCTACTTGAGTAACTTTTGGGATAAATTGTACTTCTAAGAGTAGTTTTCATGCAACATACTTTTACTTTTACTTGAGTATATTTATAGAGAAGAAACGCTACTTTTACTCTGCTCCATTTATCTACATTCAGCTCGCTACTCGCTACTGATTTTTATCGATCTGTTAATGTTTGTTTTGGTTTTTCAGACAGACCTTCAAAGTAGGATCTATGCATGCCTGCGTTTCACCAATCACATGTAGTTACTGGTGACGTTGGACCAATCAAACAGACCCAGGCAGTCAGATGACCGTCAAACGTGGAACCCGACTTAAACAAGTTGAAAAACTTATTGGGGTGTTACCATTTAGTGGTCAATTGTACGGAATATGTACTGTACCGTACAATTTACTAATAAAAGTTTTAATCAATCAATCAAAAGTGTAAAGGAAAAAAAGTATGTCCCGTCAAAAGCCTAAAGACCGATCACACAGTTCCTGTCTTCACAATAAAAGTGCCGCTCCATCGCGGCTGCGCTAACAAAATAAGAGTCCCCGAAAGCCAACGCAAACAAGCTAGCAAGCTACGGAGTTTGCCGCCAATGCATTTCTTGTAAAGTGTATAAAAACGAATATGGAAGCTGGACAAATAAGATGCCAAAAACCAACGACTTTCTTGTGGTATTAGACAGAAAGGAGGAACTTTTTTTCTCCTCCATTTGAAAACGGGGACGTTATCAGCACTACTGTCTGATTCCAATCAATGTAAGTCATCTGAATCAGGTAATACACCAACTTATATTCTTGCCTTCATGAAAGATAGGAATCTATATGTTAGACATGCACGTATATTCATTAAAACACATTCAACATGTGAACAAAAACGGCAAAATAAATGAATATAAATTATATACTGTATATATAAATGTATGTACCCAGTGGCCTAGTGGTTAGAGGTCGGTAGGTTGTGAGTTCAAATCCTGGCCGAGTCATACCAAAGACTATAAATATGGGACTCATTCCTTTCCTGTTTGGTACTCAGCATCAAGGGTTGAAATTGGCGGTTAAATCACCAAAAATGATTCCCGGGCACGGCACCGCTGCTGCCTACTGCTTCCCTCACCTCCTAGGGGGTGATCAAGGGTGATGGATCAAATGCAGAGAATAATTTCGCCACACGTAGTGTGTGTGTGACAATCATTGGTACTTAAACTTTACCTTTATGTGATATGTGTGTGTATGTATATGTATATTTGAGGTAGATCATCTCGATTTGGTCATTTATTAAGTAATTGATTACCGTTGAAAAACTTATTGGGGTGTTACCATTTAGTGGTCAATTGTACGGAATATGTACTGAACTGTGCAATCTACGAATGCAAGTTTCAATCAAACAATCAATCAATGAATGCCTACTGAGCCTATGGTGCTGTTAAGTTATTGTGGCTCAATTTGCCTTAATTTTTTTTTTTAATGTATTATTATTTGATATATATTATTGTTTTAGTTGCTCTGAATTTGCTCATTGCTATTTTTATGTTTTTGTGCATTATTTGTTGCCGTAATCATTAAACAAACAGGTTACTCATCAGTTACTCAGTACTTGAGTAGTTTTTTCACAACATACTTTTTACTTTTTACAAGTAAATATTTGGGTGACTACTCCTTACTTTTACTTAAGTAATAAATCGCTAAAGTAACAGCACTCTTACTTGAGTACAATTTCTGGCTACTCTACCCACCTCTGCCCGCTGCGGCACTTGACTCGCTCACGCCACCGTATGTCTCTGATCATGAGCGCCCCTATCGTGAGACACTGTTTGCCTCACCTCAGACTTTTTTCTCTGCCGTTTTGAACGCTCAGCAACACACCAGATAAGAACGCGCTCTGGCCACACCGCAGACAGAGAAGTTTACGAGGGATTGCGAAAATTCAGCGATTCTAAAGAAAAAATAATCCAAATTGGTGAAGCTACATGAAAATTAAAAACTAACAATTCCAATTATTTTATCATTATATATTTTATTTCTTTGCATGATCACAGGTGAGGCACTGCCTCCCCTTCCTCCCCTGACCGCACATCACTGGTGTGAATGTATTTAAGTATGTGCCTATGTATGTAGGTGTATATGTATGTGTTTACGTGCGTATGCATGTGTGTATGTGACTATTTAAGTATGTATATGCGTAAGTAATGTATGTATGTACAGTATATTTGTCACACAGTTTGTGCAAGAGCCAAAACACGACTTGAGCCACCCAGAAAGTCCCACCCAAAACAGCAGGTGTTGCGCCCAGATAGCAGGGGCATAATTGTGGTCTGCCTGGACCCCCAGAACATGTCCCACTGCACCGCCTGGCAGGCCAGGGGAAGACCACAGACAGAGAAACTTGGCCAAGGACAAGGCACGGGAGAAGCAGGAGACAACCAGCCCGCAAGCCAGCGAGAGACCACGCTCTATGCGGCCAGAAAGAAAAACAGGACGCAGAAGGGAAATGACAACTGTAAAAATATTGTATATGTGAAAAAAATACAGATGCTAACAATATATGATTAAACAGGAAGAGATTATTTTTCTCCAATGTCCCTAAAAAAACGAAGTTGAACTGAGGTGTTTGAGGTAGAAAATATGATGAATGCAATAACCCGTCAAAGTTGTGCAACATTACTGGTAACGAATGCAGGCATACTCGGTGGCGTCGTCCTCGCAGAAAGACACTCTCTCAGTGCAGGCAGGGAGGATAACATCGGCGTAGACGACATCGTCATCAACCTGAAAAATCTTTATTATCTTTAAACCTTTAATATGTGAAAATGAATGTGAGCAGGGGCAACTTACATTATTCGAGGGACAGGAGATGGACATCTCGGACACGTCTGAAACCAAACGTTATCAATATGAAACAATATTAAACAATGTCAATATGAAACTATATCAAACATTATCCATGTAAAACAATAGCAAACATTATTGATATTAAACAATATCAAATATTATCAACAGGAAATTACACAATGGATATTTCATTTGGAAAAACAACAACACACAAACGTAGACTAGCACCATGTTTCCTGTTTTACCAAACTAAAGTGCTATTTATGTAAAAATACATTTACTGGGAAAACATCAACAAGACAAAACTAAATGTTGCTATACATTATTACTGTAATAAAATAAATACAGTTGTCCCTCGTCACAGTATTCGTCTAATTTTTTAATATCATGTTTAGGCGATCAATATTCACCAAGAAGGACTTCCGTTTTCTGGGTTGTATAAAAAAAAAACCTTTGATTTTGTTGATTAATCATTTAAATGACGAAATCCAGTTCGTATGAAGTGCCCTCAATTTTAATACGCAGCACAAAAGCGAAGGAGTGTTGTTTCCGTGATCCATGTGGCAGAAAACAGCAAAGAACTATATATATTTATATTTTTATTAATGGATGTATGTTAAAAGTGCCATTTCAATGTTGAAGATTGCCATTATTTAGAGAAAAATTATGAAAGTTATGGAAGTGGGGTAAAATTGTTGTTTATTTCAAGTATTTTCCCTAAATTATGCTTTGAAGCTATAAAGTGTGTTTTATCCGATTACTCGGTTAATTAAAAACATTCATTGATACTTTACTCGATTACTAAAATAATAGATAGCTGAAACCCTACTGTAATCTACAGTAGAACACACTGAAGATGACTACATTGACTGATGGACGCGTGCTTGTTCGACGTGCCAACTAGCACGGGAATAATTCGGCGGCTACATCCAGCGGCCTGTGAAGCAGCGGAGTCTAGTAGCAGCGGGGGCCGTCTACGGAGCAGACGCCAGCGGTGTGATCGGAAACGCGGATGTCGAGCGGGGCTAAAAACAAAACAGAAGGCTAATCCCCACAGAACACCACTTCCCTCCATCCTGCAGCCGCATTTAAATGGAAGATGCGAGACTACTGGTCTGGGTAAGGAGTCAGTTAAATTAGAACAAGTTAAGGAGTCAGTTAAATTAGAACAAGTTTTTTCTGCTTTGAGTGTTTCAGAGTTGGACATGTGTTTTACTGAGGTGGCTAACTATGATGCGAGCAGTTTATCAAAGCAACAAATAAACACTCGGAAAATTCCCGTTACTGAGGAGGCTAACCATGATGCGTGCAGTTTATCAAAGCAACAAACAAACAACCGGAAAATTCCCGTCGTATCAATTCCTAGATATGGTCGTAACTATACTAAATGCACTGGGCATAATAGACACAACATTATTAATATTGCTACTACGGATAATTTGATCAAAAATTCCCTAAAACAGCCCACTACCTATAATATAGGTTTTTTAAACATAAGATCATTGTCTCCCAAAACGTTGTTAGTTAATGATATTATCAGAGACAACGATCTTAACGTCATCAGTCTCAGTGAAACCTGGCTTAAACCAAACGACTTTTTTGCGCTAAATGAGGCATGTCCTCCTAATTTTACACATGCGCATATTGCCCGTCCGCTTAAAAGGGGTGGTGGGGTCGCACTAATATACAACGAAAACTTTAACCTTAGTCCTAACATAAATGATAAATATAAATCGTTTGAGGTGCTTACTATGAAGTCTGTCACACCGCTCCCTCTACACCTGGCTGTTATCTACCGCCCCCCAGGGCCCTATTCGGACTTTATCAATGAATTCTCAGAGTTCGTTGCTGATCTAGTGACACACGCCGATAATATAATCATAATGGGGGACTTTAATATCCATATGAATACCCCATCGGACCCACCGTGCGTAGCGCTCCAGACTATAATTGATAGCTGTGGTCTCACACAAATAATAAATGAACCCACGCATCGCAACGGTAATACGATAGACCTAGTGCTTGTCAGGGGTATCACCGTTTCCAAAGTTACGATACTCCCGTATACTAAAGTATTGTCCGATCATTACCTTATAAAATTCGAGGTTCAGACGCATGTTCGTCAAACTAATAATAATAATAATAACTACTATAATAATAATACTATAATAATAATAATAACTACTATAGCAGCCGCAACATTAATACGGCCACAACGACAACTCTTGCTGACCTACTGCCCTCGGTAATGTCACCATTCCCAAAATATGTGGGCTCTATTGATAACCTCACTAACAACTTTAACGACGCCCTGCGCGAAACCATTGATAACATAGCACCGCTAAAGTTAAAAAAGGCTCCAAAAAAGCGTACCCCGTGGTTTACAGAAGAAACTAGAGCTCAGAAATTATTATGTAGAAAGCTGGAACGCAAATGGCGCACGACTAAACTTGAGGTGCACCATCAAGCATGGAGTGATGGTTTAATAACTTATAAACACATGCTTACCTTAGCTAAAGCTAAATATTACTCAAATCTCATCCACTGTAATAAAAACGATCCTAAATTTTTGTTTAGTACGGTAGCATCGCTAACCCAACAAGGGACCCCCTCCAGTAGCTCCACCCACTCAGCTGATGACTTTATGCAATTCTTTAGTAAGAAAATTGAAGTCATTAGAAAGGAGATTAAAGACAATGCGTCCCAGCTACAACGGGGTTCTATTAACACTGATACGATGGTATATACGACGGATACTGCCCTCCAAAATAGTTTCTCTCATTTTGAGGAAATAACATTAGAGGAATTGTTACAACGTGTAAATGGAATAAAACAAACAACATGTTTACTTGACCCTCTTCCTGGGAAACTGATCAAGGAGCTCTTTGTATTATTAGGTCCATCAGTGCTAAATATTATAAACTTATCACTTTCCTCGGGCACCGTTCCCCTAGCATTCAAAAAAGTGGTTATTCATCCTCTTCTTAAAAGACCTAACCTCGATCCTGACCTCATGGTAAACTACCGACCGGTGTCTCACCTTCCCTTTATTTCAAAAATCCTCGAAAAAATTGTTGCGGAGCAGTTAAATGAACACTTAGCGTCTAACAATCTATGTGAAACCTTTCAATCCGGTTTCAGGGCAAATCACTCCACGGAGACAGCCCTCGCAAAAATGACTAATGATCTATTGCTAACGATCGATTCTGATGCGTCATCTATGTTGCTGCTCCTCGATCTTAGCGCTGCTTTCGATACCGTCGATCAGAAGATTTTATTAGAACGTATCAAAACACGAATTGGTATGTCAGACTTAGCCCTGTCTTGGTTTAACTCTTATCTTACTGATAGGATGCAGTGTGTCTCCCATAACAATGTGACCTCGGACTACGTTAAGGTAACGTGTGGAGTTCCCCAGGGTTCGGTCTTTGGCCCTGCACTCTTCAGCATCTACATGCTGCCGCTAGGTGACATCATACGCAAATACGGTATTAGCTTTCACTGCTATGCTGATGACACCCAACTCTACATGCCCCTAAAGCTGACCAACACGCCGGATTGTAGTCAGCTGGAGGAGTGTCTTAATGAAATTAAACAATGGATGTCCGCTAACTTTTTGCAACTCAATGCCAAAAAAACGGAAATGCTGATTATCGGTCCTTCTAGACACCGAACTCTATTTAATAATACAACTCTAACATTTGACAACCAATTAATTAAACAAGGCGACACGGTAAAGAATCTGGGTATTATCTTCGACCCAACCCTCTCCTTTGAGGCACACATTAAAAGCGTTACTAAAACGGCCTTCTTTCATCTCCGTAATATCGCTAAAATTCGCTCCATTCTGTCCACTAAAGACGCCGAGATCATTATCCATGCGTTTGTTACGTCTCGCCTCGACTACTGTAACGTATTATTTTCGGGTCTCCCCATGTCTAGCATTAAAAGATTACAGTTGGTACAAAATGGGGCTGCTAGACTTTTGACAAGAACAAGAAAGTTTGATCACATTACGCCTGTACTGGCTCACCTGCACTGGCTTCCTGTGCACTTAAGATGTGACTTTAAGGTTTTACTACTTACGTATAAAATACTACACGGTCTAGCTCCATCCTATCTTGCCGATTGTATTGTACCATATGTCCCGGCAAGAAATCTGCGTTCAAAGGACTCCGGCTTATTAGTGATTCCCAAAGCCCAAAAAAAGTCTGCGGGCTATAGAGCGTTTTCCGTTCGGGCTCCAGTACTCTGGAATGTCCTCCCGGTAACAGTTCGAGATGCCACCTCAGTAGAAGCATTTAAGTCTCACCTTAAAACTCATTTGTATACTCTAGCCTTTAAATAGACTCCCTTTTTAGACCAGTTGATCTGCCGTTTCTTTTCTTTTTCTTCTATGTCCCACTCTCCCTTGTGGAGGGGGTCCGGTCCGATCCGGTGGCCATGTACTGCTCGCCTGTGTATCGGCTGGGGACATCTCTGCGCTGCTGATCCGCCTCCGCTTGGGATGGTTTCCTGATGGCTCCGCTGTGAACGGGACTCTCGCTGCTGTGTTGGATCCGCTTTGGACTGGACTCTCGCGACTGTGTTGGATCCATTGTGGATTGAACTTTCACAGTATCATGTTAGACCCGCTCGACATCCATTGCTTTCCTCCTCTCCAAGGTTCTCATAGTCATCATTGTCACCGACGTCCCACTGGGTCATTATTGTCACCGATGTCCCACTGGGTGTGAGTTTTCCTTGCCCTTATGTGGGCCTACCGAGGATGTCGTGGTGGTTTGTGCAGCCCTTTGAGACACTAGTGATTTAGGGCTATATAAGTAAACATTGATTGATTGATTGATACATTGGGTGAAAGGAGTCTAACTGTTATATGGGTGTTAGTTCATGTCAAAAGGGCTCTAAATATATTAAATATGCATACTAGGGATTTAAAGGTATTAAATATGAAGATACGATAGGATCACGGTATTAAGGCCACGGTAAAATCATGTAAAATGAAGTGGCAGGTGTTAGGATCCACGCGTGGATCAAACATTATTTCGTTTTTTTGAGTCCTTTTGTATTCTTGGTTTGTTTTGGACTCTTCCGATTATTAGTTTGTGCACTTCCTTGTTTAGTCTGTTTCCATGGTTACCCCATTTGTTCCACCTGCACTGGCCGTTACGCACACCTGTTTATGATTATCGTTTCTGTATTCATACCTGCCTCCTCCCTTTGTTCGGTCTGGGTTCTTCATTTGCTTTATGCAACACGCACGGTTTGATAATCTTGTCCTGTGCATCTTAGGGTGACTCAACATGCACATCACAATGCGTTCTGAACGTGACAGGCAGGAATGTTTAAGATAAACGCGCTTACTGTATTTTAACACAAACATAATGTTGAAATGTTTTAGTCTTATTTTTTACGACAAACATGTATTTCAAAGTGCAAATAATTGTGCAGGAACATCCGTTTTTTCAAGCAAATATTTAAACTTACAGTTGATCTCTTTAAATAAACATGGTAATTATCCAGTCAGTGTAAAAAGTCTAAGTCAATAATGTTGACTTCAGTGTCTTTTAACTTTCCCATTGTAGGAAGCAGTGTCCTCTTTTTTTTTTCTGTCATTTTTTACATCAGTCTGGAAAATGTTGTTTTTCAGAAAATTTAACCAACAATATAACTTTAATAATGTAAATACCTCACAAACTACTGTTTGGCTTCGCTGGCTTCAAACATCATTTTACTGTGGCGACTTGTTCAGTCCTGCACATTCAGGTTACCAATTTGCAGCAACATTGAGAGACAAGTGCTAGAAAATAAATGGATGGGTTGAGGATGTATCAAGTAGTTTTTTAGTTTACTCGTATTTCCCACATTGAACTTTTTTGGGGGTGATTTCCCTTCGTGCGGTGTAACGAGACCGGCTGGCTTTGTGTTGCCTTGAAAACGATCGAAACAGAAATGGCGCGCTTCGCTTTGCAGAGCACAGACTTTCTTACCTCTGCCAAAAAGGTTATGTTTCGGTTTGAGCTTGATTTTCTGCTTGTTAGCAAAATAACTCAACCAGTTATGGACAGATGTAATGTCCAAAAAACAATTCCTTTCATCAACGACGAGTACCAACACACTTCCTGCCTACAGCGTTCCACAGGATTTTGGCAGAAGTAGTTTATTTTATCGCTAAAATTCCAGAAAAAAATACACTCACCAAGTTTTCGTTTGCTACCGTCAAATGTCACTGTATTATTGAGAAGACTTTAAAACCAAAATACGTAGTGGTATTTAGAACACCGTTACATCCCTAATGCATACAAATATGACATTTGTTTATATTATTTCTACTATTAATGTGGTCAGACCTGGAACTAATTAGCAGCGATTAACGAGGGACCACAGTAAAAAACAACAAAGACTTTGATTGACATTTACCAATATGTTGAATGTTGTGCTTTTTTCCTGTTTGTGACTTACGGGCCATCCTTCTCCGCCTCACCACAAACACTGCGACCAAGGCAGTCAACGTCGCACAGGCCAGCACCCCCACGACCACGCTGGCATGGTAGTGGCGGGAATCTGAAAATGGCCGTCGCTTTAGAAGCTAGCATGTATTTAAAAAAAAATAAAAGATGGGACTTTAAAATGTACCCTGAGGTTCTCCTTCCACGTTGAAGCCTCCCCTTCCCTTCCCTCTGGTAGCTGCACAGCAAGCAAATGATTACGTAACAAACACGACAAGATGTCCACCGTCCACCCATACTTGCCAACCTTGAGACCTCCAAATTCGGGAGATGGGGGGTGGGGGCGTGGGGGGGGGGGGGGGGTGTTGGGGTATTCTCAAGTATATACAGGACTGTCTCAGAAAATTTGAATATTGTGATAAAGTCCTTTATTTTCTGTAATGCAACTAAAAACACGAACATTTCATACATTCTGGATGCATTACACATCAACTGAAATATTGTAAGCCTTGTATTATTTTAATTTTGCTGATTATGGCATACAGCTTAAGAAAACTCAAAAATCCTATCTCAAAAAATGTGAATATTTCCTCAGATCGAGAAAAAAAAAGATTCATAACAGCAAAACAAAATCAAACATTTAAAAATGTCAAGTATTGCACTCAGTACTTGGTTGGGAATCCTTTTGCACGGATTACTGCATCAATGCGGCGTGGCATGGAGGCAATCAGCCTGTGGCATTGCTGAGGTGTTATGGATGCCCAGGATGCTTCAATAGCGGCCTTTAGCTCATTTGCATTATTGGGCCTGGTGTCTTTCAGCTTCTTCTTCACAATAACCCACAAATTCTCTATGGGGTTTAGGTCAGGATAGTTGGCAGGTCAATCAAGGACAGTAATGCCATGGTCAGTACACCAGTTACTGCTGGTTTTGGCACTGTGAGCAGGTGCCAGATTATGCTGGAAAATTAAATCATCATCTCCATAGAGCTTTACAACAGATGGAAGCATGTACACAGCTGCATTGACTCTGGACTTGATGAAATACAGTGGACCAAAACCAGCAGCTGACATGGCTCCCCAAACAGTTGCTGACTGAGGGAAATTCAGTTGTCTAGAGTTCAGGAGTGGCTTGACCATGGGAATACGGCTATTGAAGCTGTATCTGTTGAAAAGCTCTATGGAGATGATACATTTCATTTTCCAGCATGATCTGGCACCTGTCCACAGTGCCAAAACCAGCAGTAACTGGTGTACTGACCATGCCATTACTGTCCTCCATTGGCCTGCCAACTTTCCTGACCTGAACCTCATAGAGAATTTGTGGGGTATTGTGAAGAAAAAGCTAAAAGACACCAGGCCCAATAATGCAAGCGAGCTAAAGGCCGCTATTGAAGCATCCTGGGCATCCATAACACCTCAGCAATGCCACAGGCCGATTGTCTCCATGCCGAGCCGTATTGATGCAGTAATCCGTGCAAAATTATTCCCAACCAAGTACTGAGTGTATTAATTGACATTTTCAAATGTTTGATTTTGTTTTGCTCTTGTAAATCTTTTTTTTTTTACTTGGTCTGAGGAAATATTCTAATTTTTTGAGATAGGATTTTTGAGTTTTCTTAAGTTGATGTGTAATGAACCCAGAATGTATGACATGTTCATGTCATTTAGTTGCCATACATAAAATAAAGGACTTTATCACAATATTCAAATTTTCTGAGACAATCCTGTATATATATATATATATATATATATATTATATATATATACATATATATATATATATATAAGTATCCATCCATCCATTTTCTACCGCTTATTCCCTTTGGGGTCGCGGGGGGCGCTGGTGTCTATCGCAGCTACAATCGGACGGAAGGCGGGGTACACCCTGGACAAGTCGCCACCTCTTTGCAGGGCCATATATATATATATATATATATATATATATATATATATACATATACATATACATATATATATATATATATATATATATATATATATGTATATATATATATATGTATATATATATATATATATATATATATATATATATATATATATATATATATATGTATAAATACATTCATGAATGAGTATATCCGTTTGGCCACTGTGTTCAATGGAGAAGTCTGATGTACAAAATTTGCAGGGAGCATACCCCTTCCCCTTCGAGCTGTCCTGGATGAACTGAAATTATTTTTTACAATCATTTTGGTACTTAGGAGCGTACTTCTTCTTCTTACTCGTCATCGCCATTTCTGTTGTTCATTCTTCTGCTTCGGCTCTGTTATGTTTTTGGACATTACTACTTGCCGTAGTTTTGAAGCAATGCATGATGGGAATCCGGATGTTGTGAGTCAGTGCCGGCTGGAATAAACACACGCTGAGAATTAGCTCCGTGCCTGCCTACTTTATGGGTTATAGATAAACCTATGGATAACGGAGACATATGTAATAGTCTCCTTTTCAGGTAAGAGAGGACACTAAAGACAATGCCTTAAAGGCGCGCTCCCAATATTGTTGTCCGGGTGGAAATCGGGAGATATTCGGGAGCATGGTTTCCCGGGGAGATTTTCGGGAGGGGCACTGAAATTCGGGAGTCTGCCGGGAAAATCGGAAAGGTTGGCAAGTATGCGTCCACCAGGTGATGCGATCAGACCTGTTAGTTGGACTCGCAGCTCCTCTGAAATCCAAAAACCGTCTCCCACTTTGACTCTGCAATTGAACGTCTCCCTGCCAGGACCTTGCAAGGTGACAGTCAACGTGACGTGACAGCTTGATTTATATCTTATGCCATGCCGAGAGTCGTCCTGGAGCTCCACGCCAGCCTGGTCCACCCACGCCAAGCGCACCTCCTTTTGACGCAGGTTGCAAAGCCCGTTCTTCAAGAAGGACAGCAGAACGCACTGGAAAGATGCCATTTTGCCTGGAACCAAGTTCACCGCTGGAGCATCTAAAAAGAAAAGACAACACTATTTCTTTGGGGCTGGCCAAACAACCGAGAAGTTGGTCAACTTTGACAGCCAACTTAAACCGCGAGATGACAAGAAAGACTAGAAAAAGACGCTGGTTTGCACCTTTTCTCTACCCTTTCAGTGGCCTTGTGGTTAGAGTGTCCGCCCTGAGATCGGTGGGTTGTGAGTTCAGTCATACCAAAGACTATACCTCCCTGCTTGGCACTCAGCATCAAGGGTTGGAAATGGGGGTTAAATCACCAAAATGATTCCCGGGCGCGGCCACTGCTGCTGCCCACTGCTGCTGCCCACTGCTCCCCTCACCTTCCAGTTGATGAACAAGGGGATTGGGTCAAATGCAGAGGACAAATTTCACCACACCTAGTGTGTGTGACAATAATTGGTACTTTAACTTTTATTAACCCTTCACAAGGATTATGTGTATTCTTCATCTAAACAGGAAGATTTGAACATCCCATCATTCGTCATTCCTAGTGAGAGCAGACATTCAATAATATGGCCTGATCTATCCATCCATCCATCCATTTTCTCCCGCTTTACATGTTCTGGCTCGCAGGGGTTGCTAGAGCCTATCTCAGCTGCACATGGGCGGAAGGTGTGGTACACCCTGGACAAGTCGCCACCTCATCGCAGGGCCAACACAGATAGACAAACAACATTCACACTCACATTCACACACTAGGGCCAATTTAGTGTTGCCAATCAACCTATCCCCAGGTGCATGTGTTTTGGAGGTTGGAGGAAGCCGGAGTACCCGGCGGGAACCCACGCAGTCACGGGGAGAACATGCAAACTCCACACAGAAAGACCCCGAGCCCGGGATTGAACTCAGGAATATTCAGGACCCTCGTATTGTGAGGCATTTGCACTAACCCCTCTACTACCACACTAAACAGCATGTGCACTCCCTAAAATAGCGCGTGCAGTCCAAAAACAGTGTGTACTATTAGTAGGCCTGTGAAATTGAAAAGTGGTGCAGACGGCTTTATTTAAATGAGGATTTTGCTTGTACTTTTGAGTGGGCATCACCATGGAGACAATCAATCAATTACTGCACATTCAGGTTACCATGTTCCTACAGGTAGCGTTTCACTATTTTCCAACTTACTTAGAAGTGGTCATGCAGTGTATCAAAATTAAAACCACTTTTTTTGCTTTTCTTTTTTCACCGTTGAAGGTGCATGGGAGGGAGACTGCACTACTGTGCTCAATAGTGCTGCACGATTATTCAGAATCAGAATCAGAATCAGAATCAGAATCAGAATCAGAAATACTTTATTAATCTCCAAGGGGAAATTAAGATTTTCAACACAATCCCATTCAAGATCAGACAAACATTACAGGGAGACAGAACAGGATCGCTGACAGGTCTGACAACTTCCGGCACCCCTTACAAAAATTGGTGAGAAACGGGTGAACGCTGGGGAGGTTGGGTGTGGGGGTTGAGAAGAAAAAAAATAATTTCAGTCTAGGCCTGGGCACCTGGAGAGGGGGTTCAGACTAAGGCCAATGAAAAAAACTCTTAGCCATAGCACACATAAGCATATGTGTAAGAGGGAAACATCAAACATCAAATTGAGGAACTCGCATGGCTGCCGTTGTGTGCAAGAACCCAGGAGAGCTGAGAGCAGGTAAGATGATTTTAATGATCATCAAACACAAAAACAAAAATGAAGCAGTCGTGCAAACTAAAAGTTCCATACATTGAATTATCTTTGAGCACTGAGGAGTGCTCGAGTGAAAACATAAATAGACATATGTTGATTGGCAGCAGGTGTGGGCCGGCTGCCAATCAATGGCAAGTGACAAAAAACAGTGCTCCGCAGAAACAAACAGGAAATATGACAAAATAAGAGCACTGACAGGAAGTAAATACAAAAACAAGGAAAACCAACAGAAATTAAGTGACGGATCATCACAAAAATAACACAAAGTACATTAGAGACATTAAAAGAGCAAAGCTGATGCAACCAGCCATTTCTACATACAGCTACAAAAGTAAAACAACAAAAAAAACAAAAATAAATAAATAAAAAACATATACACCCGTGGCCTCTGCGGTGTTCCACGCAGTCGCTTGCTGGGGTCGGGTGGGAGGGAGCATGGAGACAGGAGCAGACCCAACAAAGCAACCAGGCCGCCCACTAACTCTCGGCCCGTGTCCAGTCCGCATGGATGAGCGTGTATGCGTCCAGGGAGATCGAGGTGTTCGATACCTGCTCATAATCAAAATCGAGTCGACATCGAGGTTTTAATTAGTGCAGTAAATAATCGCAAAAGGCAGAAATGTTGAGTCACATGTTTGTTCTTCTATCGCTTCAAACAGAAATTAAGACATCTGACTTTGTGCATCGGTCTTATCACCTGAGTGCGTTTATTTAACAGAAGAATTAACTGAACCGAGTGACCCCTCTTTTCAGTCATTAACGGTCTTTGTCTTGGCGGGACTAGAACGGGGCGGCGCCACCAAGACACACACAGTACTAAGAGCCTTGCGACCCGCCAGTGTGATGTGCCGCAAAGTTGCACAAATTAGGAGGAAAAAAATAAGATTATAAAGCCAAATGTCCGGTTGTGGGACTATATCAGCTTCAAATCAGCTGGAGTAATATGAGCCCATCAACACAGACAATGGAGCAAAAATGCCGCCGTGATCACATGATAGTAATCCATAGTAAAGAAAGGTAACTTTCGACCTAATTTTTCCAACTGGGGACAAAAATTGTACTTCAGCACGTCCATTATCTGTTAAGGCAGGGGTGTCCAAACTTTATCCACTGAGGGCCGCACACTGAAAAATCAAAGCAAGTTGGGGCCATTTTAATATATTTTATTTTAAAAAACAATACAATATATGTATGAAAAATATACATTTCGGCTTCCACTCAGGCTTGATCTCAGGGACCACAAAGGGTTTTGGTCAAAAAAATATTGAAAATGTGTCATTATTCAGTATTATTTTTTTATTATTATTCAAGTTTTAAATCTCTAGATCATGGGTGTCAAACTCTGGCCCGAGGGCCAAATCTGGACCGCCGTGTAATTTAATTTGGCCCTTGAGGCAATATCAATTTAGCATTAGAGCTGGCCCGCCGGTGTTATACAGTGTCGGTGCCGCTGTAACACCGCATTCACCGCTAATACTCATACTTGCCAACCCTCCTAATTTTCCTGGTAGACTTCCGAAGTTCAGTGCCCCTCCCAAAAATCTCCCAGGGCAACCATTCTCCCGATTCTCTACTGATTTCCACCTGGACAACTATATTGGGGGCGTGCATTTCAGGCACTGCCTTTGGCGGTCTCTACAACCTGTCGTCAAGTCCGCTTTTCCTCCATACTAACAGCGTGTCACATAATATTTGTTGCTTTTACACACACACACATGCACAAGTGAATGCAATGCATACTTGGTCAACAGTCACACAGGTCACACTGAGGGTGGCCGTATAAACAACTTTAGCACTTTTACAAATATGCGCCACACTGTGAACCCACACCAAACAAGAATGACAAACACATTTCAGGTGAACATCCGCACCGTAACACAACAGAAAAAATACCCAGAACCCCTTGCAGCACTAATTCTTCCGGGAAACTTCCAGCAAACTGACCAATAATTAACGTTTTATTCATGCATTTTCTCTTGCTACTTCAAAGCTTGAATGTTTGGTTCATTCATTGTTATTTTATTTTCAAATTTATTATTAGCCTGTGGAAAAAAATTTGATATTTACCTCAGAAGATTGCAAATAGAAAAAAAGGCATAATATTTTTATTTAAATGTTATTTGATATGCCATTGATACTTTTTTAATTATTATTATTATTATTATTTGAAACTGGATTTTGCATGTCACTAAAGTTATATCAGCCTTGCTTGTTCAATATTTAATGCAAAACTTGTTTGGGTCGCTATTAAAAGGTTAATTTGTTCAACCTTGGCCCGCGGCTTTGTTCCGTTTAAAATTTTGGCCCACACTGTATTTGAGTTTGACACACCTGCTCTAGATCAACATTAGGTCTATCTTTCAATATAATCAATCAATCAATCAGTGTTTATTTATATAGCCCCAAATCACAAATGTCTCAAAGGACTGCACAAATCATTACGACTACAACATCCTCGGAAGAACCCACAAAAGGGCAAGGAAAACTCACACCCATACAATTTAAAGCTTTAAATTGTATGCTCTTTTTGTCACAAAAAAAAAGTTTTTTTATGGAAAAATCACAAAATATGAAGTATTTTCACCCGATAATTTTTTTAAGTGGAATATTTGAGATTACATAATAATTGGAGGATTAAAAAGGTCAATAACTGATAACACCATTGATTTTAATTAATTATTATTTTTTGGAGCAATGACATTAAAAAACAAATCACACTAAAATTATTGGGGATCCAAAGGGGTCCCACTCATTAAAGTGTTAGAAAATAAATTATACATTTTTTTTACTGTTTACTTTTAAGACAATAATTTTGAGATCAACTTCAGATCTATCCGTCAATTATAAGTTTTATTGTTGTTTATGTTTTTTGTTTGCTCATTTTAGGGCCTTCTTTAAAAAACAGCTCAGTTTTTTATATGGCAAACACAAAATATGCAACATTTTCGCCCAAAAATATCTCAAAGTGGAAAATTTAACATGACGTAATTGGAGCTGTCACGCCAAATTCTTCCCCCCTACGAAAACCTTTCCCCCCCATTTACTTCCGGGGTCATAATTAATAGAGACGTTTTGTTAACGCTATATTATAAAAATATAACGCTGTATTATAAAAATATAACGCTATATTATAAAAATACAGACATTTTGTTAACGCTATATTATAAAAAAAAAAAAAATAATAAAAAAATTATTTTTTTACAAACACAAGCTATGGGATGATGTAAGAAGAAACATGAGGAAACGTGACCCCGGAAGTAAATGCGTCCTCCCACAGCTTGTGTTTGTAAATTGTTTTTTTTTATAATTTTTTTATTTTTTATAATATAGCGTTAACAAAACGTCTGTATTTTTATAATATAGCGTTATATTTTTATAATATAGCGTTATATTTTTATAATATAGCGTTATATTTTTATAATATAGCGTTATATTTTTATAATATAGCGTTAACAAAACGTCTGTATTAATCATGACCCCGGAAGTAAATGGGGGGGGAGGTTTTTTTTAGGGGGGAAGAAATTTGGCGTGACAGAGCCTTGAATAGGTCAATAATACATAATGACGTTGATTTTGATTCATGAATATTTTTTAAAGAAAGAAACAGCCAACATGGCAGCTTTGTGTTATTGGAGTAAATATTGCAACATTTTCTTGTTACATTTCACCCGTTTGCTACTTTATATTACTTTGTACGTTTTAAAAAATGTTCAATCGTATTTTTAAAATGTGCCGTGGGGCCGTTAAAAAAATTACTTGCGGGTCGCACATGGCCCCCGGGCCGCACTTTGGACACCCCTTTGTTAAGGGGAATGTTTTTGTTTACTGAAATGAGTCCATTATATATTTTGTTGATTTATTTGGGATATCAAAGTTATTTACTTTCAAATTACAGTACAATAGTAAATAAGTTTACAGCATTATTATTATACATATTGATTGCATTACATTATAAACACTGTATAGTTTTGTTAATTTATTTGGGATAACAAAGTTATTTACTTTCCAATTACAGTACGATGGTAAACAAGTTTAGAGTATTATTATTATTATTATCATATATTATGACTGCATTACATTATGAACACTGTATAGTTTGTATCTAATGCTTCTTCCGTTAAAGAGCATGATGTGGACAAAATATCCAAGCCTGTCTGTATAAAGCCAAATATTTTTGAAAGTAAATTATTGCATAATGTTCTCATGTGTGGCACCTTGAGACAAGAATATGCTGATTGACAGTTTAAAGGTAACATGTCTTCCTTCACTTGTTATTTTTGCAGTTTTATGCATTTTGTGTATAAAATATAAAAATCGCAAATCGGATCGCAATCGCAATTTTGGAGAGAAAAATTACAATTAGGTTTTTTCTCTAAATCGTGCAGCCCGAGTGCTCAAGGTGCAAAAAATGTATACTTCAAGACATTTTTGTTATATAGGATATATTTTAATAATATACATAGTATGTGGAAAAACCACCCTCATTAAATAATACAATTTAAAAATATATTAAATGACACCAAAATGCGTGAATTTAATTAGTTTTAATCAGCCCCTTAAGTAAACCAGCAGCTATGAAATTATAAAAAGGATGTGGCTGAATAATGTAGTGCAGTGGTTCTCAAATGGGGGTATGCGTACCCCTGGGGGTACTTAAAGGTATGCCAAGGGGTACGTGAGATTTTTAAAAAATCCTTTATATATTTATTGAACAATACTTCGACAAAATTGTTAATAAAAAAAAAAAGTTCATAAACTACTAAGCCACCTACTCAGTGGCCTAATGGCTAGAGTATCCGCCTTGAGATCGGTAGGTTGTGAGTTCAAACCCCAGCCGAGTCATACCAAAGACTATAAAAAAATGGGACCCATTGCCTCCCTGCTTGGCACTCAGTATCAAGGGTTGGAATTGGTGGTTAAATCACCATAAATGGTTCTCGGGCGCGGCACTGCTGCTGCCCACTGCTCCCCTCACTTCCCAGGGGGTGATCAAGGGGATGGGTCAAATGCAGAGGACTAATTTCACCACATCTAGTGTGTGTGTGACAATGATTGGTACTTCAACAAATTTTAATTAAATTGTGAAAAGAAATACAACAATGCAATATTCAGTGTTGACAGCTAGATTTTTTGTGGACATGTTCCATAAATATTGATGTTAAAGATCATTTTTTTTGTGAAGAAATGTTTAGAATTAAGTTGATGAATCCAGATGGATCTCTATTACAATCCCCAAAGAGGGCACTTTAAGTTGATGATTACTTTATGTTTAGAAATCTTTATTTATAATTGAATCACTTGTTTATTTTTCAACGTTTTTAGTTATTTTTATCTTTTTTTCCAAATAGTTCAAGAAAGACCAGTACAAATGAGCAATATTTTGCACTGTTATACAATTTAATAAATCAGAAACTGATGACGTAGTGCTGTATTTTACTTCTTTATCTCTTTTTTTTGCAACCAAAAATGCTTTGCTCTGATTAGGAGGTACTTGAATTAAAAAACGTTCACAGGGGGGTACATCACTGAAAAAAGGTTGAGAACCACTGCTGTAGGCGATGTGTAACATTTTTTTGGTTTCTGACCGCCCAAATATGTTGAAACGTACATGTATAGGACAAAGGATTCTACGCCCATCGTCTGTCTTTGCAACGCAAAGCACTGATCCTGCAACCGTGTGCAGAACTGTCAGTTTGCATGCCCTTTTGACATATGCTAGATAAAACACTATATCGTGCTTGTAAAACGGCGATGAGTGTCAATAAATCACATTGTGCATGATAAAAAATTATATTTTCATCTTCTCCTAGTATTGTAGGCATTTTAAAGATCAGAACATATTATGAATATTAATGAAGACAGACGCAAAAACGGATTGCACGCCTTATTCTGCTCACTTAACGGACTGCAGTCTACAGAGTACACGTTTAGTAGATCAGCTTTGCGTGTGCTATCAAGTTTTCACATGTTTAAGTACACGTAAAACACAAGAAAATCAAGCCTTAAGTGTTTGTTTTATTATCTTTCTTGTGTCTCATGAAGTTTGCATGCAATGTTGTTGTTGAAGGAAGAAGCAAACGTCTATGAAATAAATGCGTCGATGTATGCTTAAAATGAGCAAAATACGTACATTTTACATGTTGTAATAGATGTGCCTGTTCTCGCACAATTATGACTTTGTCACGATATTTCTTCAATTTTTTTCTTATGACCTTCTCAGGATATTGCTGCTTAATATCTGAAAAAATACGAATTTATTTCCCAAAAATGGCAACGTTTTGATATTTTCATGCACAATTAAGACTTTCTTAGATGTCCCACAACGGGTAATTACTAGTTTTCTGTATCTAGAAAAAATATATTATAAATTAAAGACATTTCTCTTAATACCATATTTTTATTGATTCTAAATTATAACTTTTTTTTTTACAATTAGGATTTTCTCACAATATTCCTTTTTTTTTTAACATAAAATAACTTTTTCTAATAAAATTACAACTTTTTCAACACACTACAACTGAACCTCGATTTACGGACTTAACTGGTTCTTCAACAGGGTTTGCACTACAAAAATTTTGTAAAGTGAAGCGGATTTCCCTATAAGAATCAATGTTAACATGAATAATTGCTTCTGCCCTGGAGGCCGGCCTGCTGCTATGAGTCGAGAGTCCAGCTAATCAATACCATGTCTGATGTTTAGATTTGGAGGACAGCGCAAAGAAAAAGGCTTCAAAAAAAGTGTAGACAAGACAAGACAAAAAGAGCAAGCAAGGAGAAGACGGGAGGAGAAAAAAATGTGATCGCCCTCACCAGAGGCAAGACAGAAATACACTTTTGATTTATTAAATAAAACTAATCTTTTCATATCGTAACAAGAGACGTGTTTCTTGTCATATTCCAACTTTTTTGTATAATTATGACTTTCACATAGTATTGCTGCTGTCTTCTGCTCAAAGGTTCTCTTCACAACAAAACTGAAACATGATGAAATTTTTGGCCTGACTGTTTATCGCACAATTTCGGCTTTCTCGCGATGTAATCGCTGTGTTACTAAAAGTTAAACTTCCTGACCATTTCCAGCACAACTACGACTTACTTCTTAAGTTATACAGCATGAAATTACTATTTTTTTCCCACAAATAAAATAAAATGTTTTAAATCTGAAAACTTTTTCTCCCAACTTTTCTAAGTATTAAAAATTAAAAAAAACATTTTATCAGTTAGGACTTTCTGACAATATTAAGATTTTTTTTTTTTTAACATCCATCCATCCATCCATTTTCTACCGCTTATTCCCTTTCGGGGTCGCGGGGGGCGCTGGCGCCTATCTCAGCTACAATCGGGCGGAAGGCGGGGTACACCCTGGACAAGTCGCCACCTCATCGCAGGGCCAACACAGAGACAGACAACATTCACACTCACATTCACACACTAGGGCCAATTTAGTGTTGCAAATCAACCTATCCCCAGGTGCATGTCTTTTAACATAATGTTTTTAATTCACGATAAACTGCATTAAATACAACTCTTTTCCTCATACGGCCACTTGAGATTTTTGTAATATTCCAACTCATTGTAGTGTGTCTTTAACACAACATTCCAAATATATTCATATATTCTGGTCAATTGTTCTTATCAATACACAACTATCCTGCAGACACTGAAACTTTTTTCTGGTACAAAAGTTTCACATGGACTTTTTTTCCTTTTGTACCTTTTTAATTGATTGCTTTGTTGCAAAAAAAAAAAACAGTTTTCTCCCGCTGTCATGCTGTTATGCTTGTTAAAGGTTCATTCAGTAAAAAAGTTGCTTTTTATTTATAATTTTAAAAAACTACAATGCACTTTTGGCCAATATTACAACAGTACATTATAATTAAGCTTTTGGTCTCCCAATTTTGTAGAAAGTATCAAGTCTCCTTGATAGCAATAAGTAAAGGTTTACTCACCCTTTTGGGCGGTGAAGTCATCAACTGCTTGCTTGCAATAATGTTTGTCATCGTCTTCTCTTAGATGTTGGACATAAACCGTGCACTCTGTGTCCTCCTTGCTTTGTGTTGCCTCCTTGATCACTCCATTACTAATTATGACAATGGTTTCTCTGCTTTTTCTTATCCTAAAGCTCCATACGTTATAGCAGACCAAATCATAACAGGGGAAGGCGATGTCGAAACCTTGAGCATCAGCGTTGGGGCCTGCAAGCAAGGCAGGAAGACAAAAAGGTGAGGACAAAGCTTTGATATGATGAAAGTTGGAGTCATCTTACCTGTGATGATGAGCGGAAGCAGCAAGACATCCAATACGACAAGCTGCAGCATTTTTCATGTGCAAATGACTTGACTTTTGTCAACTGTCCTTATGCAGCTGTGTGGCAACACTGCACTTCTGAGCCAACATCCTCTTTGCTGCAATTGTTCTCACTGTGCAGTCATTAACGTCAAAACAGTCACTATGTCATGTGACTCAAGACATCAACCTCTCAATATCACTTTTAGGAATGATTCCATGAAAAGGAGACTTATAATCGATCCTACTTGTTTCCCTCGGGTCCAATTTGATTTCCTTGTCTCCCATTTTTTGATACTTTAGTCCTGAGTTACAATTCCATTCCCATAAATACTTGATACATTATATTCCTTCAAAATGCAAAGATACGTATTTTGGAAAATACTGCTTTTTTAAAAAAAAAATACCATTTAAATACATCCTTTGATGACAAAATGGGCATAACATCTTCAAAATGTTAAACTACTGTTAGGTCTGAAAATTATATTAGAATTGAAGATTAAATACATCACAATCTTTTCATGGACAGTTTTGGGAACAAAGGGTAAAACGTGTCACATCTTGAAGCGGTCAATCAGACTTTGTGCAACATTTTGAAGTAATCATATTTCCTAAAAATGTGGACAGAAAATTATCATTAAAATGTGAATGAAGTCAAAAGTATGGTAAGAAAAAATGTCTTGCTCTTCTATATTTGCACTGTCCCCTGGTGGCCATATATGATATTGCATGTTCACGTTACAAGGCAGTGAGGTTGCCTCCTGCTGGTCATTTTAGGGAATACAGGTGTCCAAAGTTTTTTCCATTGAGGGCCGCACAGTGAAAAATCAAAGCATGCGGGGGCCATTTTGATATTTATCATTTTCAAATCCTCTCTCTCAATATCCATCCACCCATCCATTTCCTACCGCGTGTCCCTTTCGGGGTCGCGGGGGGTGCTGGAGCCTATCTCAGTTGCATATATATGTATATATTTATTGATTTAACCTTTAAGCCTCCCTGCATGCCCTTTTTTTGTCAAAACCCTGTTTTTATGGCAAAACAGAAAAATGCAATATTTTTCAACAACTATTCAGTGGAATCTTTTTTTAAATAGTATTCTTAGAATGTGCTGTGGGACATTCAAAAATTAGCTGCGGGCTGCAAAGGGCCTCCAAGCCACACTTTGGACACCCCGGATTTAGACTGTCAATGAATAACTGACTATTTGGAAGTCTATAGTAGCTGAGATAGGCGCCAGCGCCCCCCGCGACCCCGAAAGGGAATAAGCGGTAGGAAATGGATGGATGGATGGATAGTTGCGTCCCCTTGTGGCTAGTAGAAGTAATGCGGATATCACAGGGGGTTTAAAGGCCTACTGAAACCCACTACTACCGACCACGCAGTCTGATAGTTTATATATCAATGATGAAATATTAACATTGCAACAAATGCCAATACGGCCTTTTTAGTTTACTAAATTGCAATTTTAAATTTCCCGCTAAGTGTCGTGTTGAAAACGTCGCGGTATGATGACTCGTATGATGACGTGTGCGTTTGACGTCTTGGGTTGTGGCCAGGGGCGTCACTAGACCTAATACTGTACTGGGGCACACCTGGGGCACAAATAATTCATGTGAGCGTGCAAAGCGTGCAAGCAAAAATATTTTTAGCACTTATTTATCATAAAAAAAACATAAATAGTGCTTTAAACTATGAAATCATATCAGATTATGTTGTATGGATCTTTGATTAACCACCTGAAATTAACTAATGCATTTGACCTACTTGTGCACTTTTTTACTCCAGACTTCTAAACTGCTACTGGTAAAAGCAAAAAGGAAGAGCAATGAATCTTTTTGATATATATATTGCAGTAAACATCTGCACATTTAACATCCTCAAAAGTAAAACAAAAAATAAAGCACCCCTACATCTCTGGGTTCTTTTATATTATTTTATTTCCATTTATGGCAATGTGGCTAATCCTATTTCAGATACACAAAACTATAAAATATACACAAAACAATGAAGCCACAGTAGTAGAATACATGAACAACTGTTTTGTGACGGCATGGCGCAGTGGAAGAGTGGCCGTGCGCAACCCGAGGGTCACTGGTTCAAATCCCACCTAGAACCAACCTCGTCACGCCCGTTGTGTCCTGAGCAAGACACTTCACCCTTGCTCCTGATGGGTGCTGGTTGGCGCCTTGCATGGCAGCTCCCTCCATCAGTGTGTGAGTACCTTGAAGGTAGAAAAAGCGCTATACAAGTACAACCCATATATCATTGTGTCTGTTCAGGGAATCATTTTCTGAGAAGTAAACTGTAATGTCTCGTTTTCATTTTTGCAAAGTGGTCAATCACTCTGGACAGACATGGAAATATTACAGCAACTGTTATACAGTTGACCAGTGGTTCCCAACTGCTGGGTCGTGACATAAAAGTGGATTGTGTGTCATTTTCAGTGAGTCGCAGTAAGATGTGTGCATGAAAAAAAAAAGTTTAGGGAGAAAAAAATCAAATTGTGGCAACAAAACCAGATATTTTTAGCCATTTTTCTAGTGACTATTAGTGAGTATTTTAGCAAAAGGCAAACCGACTAACAAGTTGGAGGACGACTCAGGACAGACATGAAAATATATATATTTTTAAATCTAAATGGGGCAACAAAACCCGATATTTTCAGCCATCTTTCTGAAAACAAATACAGAAATGTTACTATTTTTTCTGGAAACAAAACCAGATGCTTTAGCTGTAGCCATTTTTCTGGTGACAAAACAAGATTATTTTAGTCAAAGTCACATCGATTAACAAGACAAGTCTACTGTGCTATTTTTTTGTGAGATAAACTTGAACTATTTAAAAATTTGGCTCACGACTTGATAAGGAAAAATGTTTTTCTTCCTGAAGATAAACCATTTGAGAAGCACTCAACTCACACATGCTTACTCCAAATCATCATTGATGCAGAACCAGCAGACAATAACCAACATTATGTTTCATGTTCATTGGAAATTCCCCCGACAGCTCATACAGCAAATGAATATGTTTGTCTTGATACAAGGAGTAACGTTAGCTAACTTAGCATCAACTTAAGACAATGATGTTGCCTAGCTAGCTAGGTCTTCACTTACATCTCTCATTCCTCGCTGCTTCTTCCCTGCTGCGGGCGAATAACTGTCTGATATCCACCTAGGAGTTACAGTTTGAGTCAAATCAAAATAATATAATTAACAAGTTGTTGTTGGCTAATGTTACCTACCTCAGCAGTGATTCTCATCCTCTCTCTCTCTCTCTCAACTGAAGTCTCAATCCACACGTGAATAAATTACCATATTAATTAGCCATGTGCTCATTGTTACGTGGAGTGAATACAGTAGCAATCAATTACCATACTAAGTTGTATGTGCGCTGTTATCTATGTTATGTAGACTTAAAACTCTGAAGCGTTTTTTTTTTTATTGGTGAAATTTTTACTGGGGCATTGCAGATCAACACTGGGGTACGTGCCCCAGTGAAATCTGTCTGGCGACGCCACTGGTTGTAGCGGACATTATTTTCAAGCCCGATCCAAGCTATAAGTAGTCTGCTTTAATCGCATAATTAAACAGTATTCTGGACATCTGTGTTGCTGACTCTTTTGCAATTTGTTCAATTAGTAATGGAGAAGTCAAAGTAGAAAGATGTAGGTGGGAAGCTATTAACCTTTAGCCACACAAACACAGTCAGTGTTTCCTTGTTCAAAATTCCCGAAGGCGAAGCTTTACTATGGATCAGAGTGGTCAAGCGAACATGGATCCTGATCCACATGTCAACCAGCAGTTTTCGGTGAGAAAATTGTGGTAATAAGTTTGCTCTTACCGGCGACACGTGGCGACATCAGCGGAACTTCCAGCAGCGTGACTTACCTCAGAGATTCTGAGTCAACGCACGTACCTGTAGCCACACCCCTCCGACTTAAGGTACTATTTAATCTCACTAAAACACTAACACAATGGGAAGATAAGGGATTTTCCAGAATTATCATAGTACATGTGTGTAATAACATCTACAATCGCCTTCTTTTTTTTTTCTAGTCCTTTACTCTCAATATCATCATTAAACAAATCTTTCATCCTCGCTCAAATTAATGGGGAAATTGTCGTTTTCTCGTTCCGAATAGCTCTTGCTGCTGGAGGCTCCCATTAAAAACAATGTTAGGACTTGAGGAGCCCTCACCCTTCTGACGTTATCGTCTGCGACTTCCGGTAAAGGCAAGGCTTTTTTATCAGCACCAAAAGTTGCAAACTTTAACGTCGATGTTCTCTACTAAATCCTTTCAGCAAAAATATGGCAATATCGCGAAATGATCAAGTATGACACATAGAATGGACCTGCTATCCCCGTTTAAATAGGAAAATCTCATTTCAGAAGGCCTTCAAAAATTAACATTTTTGAACACTAATGGAGACAATTACAAACGTTGTTTCTTTTGTAATTTTAGAAGTGGGTGAAAATACAGAGAAACAGAAAAAAAATTGACAAATACTCTGGTTCAAAAACAGTAACTCAGTAAAAAGACATCAACATGATCATCACACATATTTATTTGCCCATTTGTGCAGCTATACAAATATATAACATCTATGCTTTTGAAGTTATGAAATCAAAAGTTCCATCTGTACACTGTGGACATTTGAAGTGGGTGAAAATACAGAGAAACAGAAGAAAATAGACAAATACTCTGGTTCAAAAACAGTAACTCAGTAAAAAGACATCAACATGATCATCATCACACATATTTATTTGCCCATTTGTGCAGCTAAACAAATATATAACATCAATGCTTTTGAAGTTATGAAATCAAATGTTCCATCTGTACACTGTGGACATTTCACCATTCAACAGTTTATTGACAGCTCTGCTTGTGACAGGAATCAGTTTGTCGTAAAATATTCATTGTAGATAAGTGTAAGATTTATCTTAGGGAAACTACGAGAGGTGTGTTTGTTGTTGCAAATTTAACAAAAGGTGCAAATGGGGAAAAGTTGTCATTTAACAAGATGTTATTAGTTATAAAATGAGTTTCATTTTTTATTAATAAAAATTTTAGGTCAATATTAAAGGAGACCAAATACTGTATTCTCATTTACGGTTCTACAGTATGCATTTCATATTTGGACTCCTGTAGAGCAGCTCCATAGCTTACAGTGGGGCAAAAAAGTATTTAGTCAGCCACCGATTGTGCAAGTTTTCCATCCATCCATTTTCTACCGCTTATTCCCTTTCGGGGTCGCGGGGGGCGCTGGCGCCTATCTCAGCTACAATCGGGCGGAAGGCGGGGTACCACCTCATCGCAGGGCCAACACAGATAGACAGACAACATTCACACTCACATTCACACACTAGGGCCAATTTAGTGTTGCCAATCAACCTATCCCCAAGTTCTCCCACTTAAAATGATGACAGAGGTCTGTAATTTTCATCATAGGTACACTTCAACTGTGAGAGACAGAATGTGAAAAAAAATCCAGGAATTCACATTGTAGGAATTTTAAATTATTTATTTGTAAATTATGGTGGAAAATAAGTATTTGGTCAACCATTCAAAGCTCTCACTGATGGAAGGAGGTTTTGGATCAAAATCTCATGATACATGGCCCCATTAATTATTTCCTTAACACGGATCAATCGTCTTATCCCCTTAGCAGAAAAGCAGCCCCAAAGCATGATGTTTCCAACCCCATGCTTCACAGTAGGTGTGGTGTTCTTGGGATGCGACTCAGTATTCTTCTTCCTCCTAACACGACGAGTTGAGTTTATACCAAAAAGTTCTATTTTGGTTTCATCTGACCACATGACATTCTCCCAATTCTCTGCTGTATCATCCATGTATCCATTTTCGTATAAACTCAACTCGTCGTGTTTGGAGGAAGAAGAATACTGAGTTGCATCCCAAGAACACCACACCTACTGTGAAGCATGGGGGTGGAAACATCATGCTTTGGGGCTGTTTTTCTGCTAAGGGGACAGGACGATTGATCCGTGTTAAGGAAATAATTAATGGGGCCATGTATCATGAGATTTTGAGCCAAAACCTCCTTCCATCAGTGAGAGCTTTGAATGGTTGACCAAATACTTATTTTCCACCATAATTTACAAATACATTCTTTAAAATTCCTGCAATGTGAATTCCTGGATTTTTTTTCACATTCTGTCTCTCACAGTTGAAGTGTACCTATGATGAAAATTACAGACCTTTGTCATCATTTTAAGTGGGAGAACTTGCACAATCGGTGGCTGACTAAATACTTTTTTGCCCCACTGTATAGAGGCACGCCCATATAAGAAAGTTAAAAAAAAAAAGTCATCCATCCATCCATCCATTTTCTACCGCTTATTCCCTTTTGGGGTCGCGGGGGGCGCTGTGTCAGACCCGTCCAAACTGCTTGCAAATGCCATCCATCCATTTTCTACCGCTTGTGCCGTTCGGGGTCGCTGGAGCCTATGCCATCCATCCATTTTCTACCGCTTGTGCCGTTCGGGGTCGCTGGAGCCTATCTCAGCTGCTTTCGGGCGGAAGGCGGGTACACCCCGGACAAGTCGCCACCTCATCCCAGGGCCAACACAGACAACGTTCACACTCACATTCACACACTAGGGCCAATTGAGTGTTGCCAATCAACCTATCCCCAGGTGCATGTCTTGCATGTCTTTGCATGGCTTGCAAATACATAAACCGTATTATTTGACACTTTGACATCGTTTAACACAAGTATTTGATATTATAACATTTATAGGTCAAAGAAAGAAAACTTCCCTTTTCATAGTCTCACAATGTTAAAACTTTTTTCTTTTATTACGACTTTTGCTCGTATTTCAACTTCCTGCAGATAAAATAACTTTTGTCTTGTCAGTCTTGCTTTCATTATAGTTAGCCTGAAAATTGCTCCAAATATGTTGACATACAGTTACAACTTCTTTCTTGTAACATTACACTTTAGTCCTATTTACTTACATCCATCATCCATCCATCTTCTACCGCTTATTCCCTTCAGGGTAGCGGGGGGCACTGGACCAATTTAGTGTTGCCAATCAACCTATCCCAGGTGCATGTCTTTGGAGGTGGGAGAAAGCCGGAGTACCTGGAACCCCCGCAGTCACGGGGAGAACATGCAAACTCCACACAGAAAGATCCCGAGCGCAGGATCGAACCCAGGACCTTCGTATTGTGAGGCAGATGCACTAACCCCTCTTACACTGTGTTGCCTTGTTTACTTACAATTTTAAATAAGTTTTGCTTCTAAAATTATGACTTTGGTATACTTAAAATTTTACTTAAGACATCACACTGATTACTTGTATAATTGGGACTTTTTCCGCATAAGGTTTTTGGCTGCATTCACTGTACAACGATCTAATATATATTTTATTCTCGTACATTTACACTTTGGTCTTACCAACTATGTTTTTTTACTTCTTAAAATTATGATTCTGACTTTTTCCTAAAAATATTACAACTTCAGTACTTACTTCTCGTAATGAATTACTTTTTTAAATTGTTGTACTTGTCATATGTAGTTTTTTGGGGAGAAAATATTCTGCCACTAGATTCCTAATACTCACATTGTATAAATTCAAGAGTCTCATAGTCACAAAGCAAAACAATCAAAATTACATATACAGCATATTGCATTCAGCATGTTTTGGTTTTTAGTGCATGTCAAACGAACCACTATCTCAACAAAATAAGTTTTAATGCGCACCATTTCATGACAGCCTCATTCCGAAGTTGAGGTTTGACTAAAGCTCAGCATAAATGAGACCATTTTTCAGCGTAATTTAGTAATTTTAAAAAAATTCAAATGATTTAAAAAGACTTCATCCAGATTAGGTTCATAAAGTCTTTAATTAAAGCATAAATACAATACATTCATCAGATGTGAACAATCTTAACCTATGGACACAAGCACAACAACAAAATACGTAGGCTACGATCACACTTGTGGTTTTGTACTTGTCATGTGACTGAAGACTGTTCAGTGAAGAACGTAAAGTAAAAACTTTAGAAGTCAACTTGTTTAGCTGCCGGATACACAATCACCTCTTCTGACAAGTGGCAAACCAAAGTGACCATCACTGTGCAAACATTTCAATTATGTTTATCTCAATAATTGTGATAATAGTTTACAACTAATAAAACAATCAAATTCAGTACAGTTTCTGATAAAATATAAAAAATTGTCAAAAAGTTTATTAGATTATCGCAAACTATTTAAATCCATTTATCTAGTTGACTCATGGTGAAAAAAAGAAAATACTTCCTGAGTCTTTCTTTAGTTGTTGTATTTGTCTTATTTGAACTTCTGACATCAAAACATTTCTGCAAAATATTCACATTTTTTGAGATGCGCCAGTACGAATGGCTTGCAAACGAACATATGTTATTGCGAATCGGCTATCCTCCGTCACTCAAAAAAAGCCATTTGTTGACATGAAAAATTACAACTTTAGAGCCAGCCCACTACGAATACGCTTGTGTGTTTGCCAATTTTTCAGTCTGTGCGAGTACGCAATCAAACATGACATCACATGCAACAATGCTATCGAAATATGTCACCATTTGTCGTTCACCTGCATCGGGTCCCAATAGTACCAACAGAATTAGGCCGGTACCCATAAAAGTACCAAATCTGTTACTTCGCCCTACTTATTACAACACATACCATATTTTCCGGACTATAGCCACTACCTTTTCCCAATGCTTTGAACCCTGTAGCCTAAAAAACGGTGTGGCTAATTTATGGAATTTTCTTTGCTAACGACCATAATGTTTTGTATTAAAAATTAGTTTTCATATTACAGACAGAGACACTGAAAAGGAGTGTCATTTGGGTGTGCTATTGTGCTTGTTTTGGACAAGTTTGCTCACTGCAGGTGCTGCAGGTTGACAATATTCTTCCTGTTTCATGCTGGTAGTATATTCATCCATAGCGTTTCTGCTCGAAAGGATTCTTCATTCCTCACTCTCGTTTGTACGTTTTACAGTATAACTAAAACAATTCAAACTTACAAAACTGTCTCATGTGTGATGTCTGTAGGAGTGTTTTCATGCAAATTTGTACATGCTATCCTAATGTAATCAAGCTAGCTTCGGGAGAATAAGCAAATGTGCTAACATGTTTGCAAGTGTCTGTATTAGTATTATTAACCTACAATGGCATTCTTTTTTTAATTATTTCAGTTTCACAAATTCCTCAATACATTCACCAAAATGTCACCATGGACTTATTGAGTCTGTTTAGCTGATTGGAGAGTGAACTTCTACAGCGTATGGGTCCATGACGATGACTCCTGTTTTGTTTGATCAGCCGTTTTACTGCCATGTGACAGGCTCCGTTTGGTACCTACCAATTCAGGTGTGTAAATCAGCATTTACAAAATCTTTCGCACCGGTATGTATATATGCAGCTTAAAATTCGGTGCAGATAATACATGTAAAAGTATTTTTTTCTTCTAAAATTTGGTGGGTGCAGTTTGGTGCGCTCTAAAGCCCGGAAAATAAAATTATTACATTCCAAACCAAAATGCAGTCTGCTGGATTAAATAATTATTTTCATTTTATAATATTTTTAGCTGAGTAGAATTCACCAAAAGCTTGTAAAATATACTTTAAAAAGAATGCATTGGTAACCGCAGAGGCACTCATGCACACTGAGGGAGTGACACAATATTTCCAACGCATTTTCACAATTATTAACACTTTAAAAATCTGTGTATACCAATTTTTAACACTTTAAAAATCTGTGTATCAGTCACATTTTATCTCAAGTGATCCGCACCATGCCAGAGTTTACTTACAAGCAGATCGAAAGCCATCTCTCAAAAAGTCCTGGTCTGCTAGGTTGAGGTTAGATAATAGCCTTCACACTTGGTCCAACAAATTGTACTTGCATAGCAAACGCACCACAGGTCCTTTCAATCAAACCAAACATGACACATGTGAATGCACTCATTGGAACTGATGGTTTGAATACAAATGCCAAACAAAGTTACCTACTGCACGTTCCACATCACTAATGCCTGAAATAATTGGTACTGAATACTGCTATAAATGACAGTGTTGACGCCTAACTAGAGAGCGAAGGTCTTTAGTTACGCTTCAGCTTTTTGAAAATCTAGGGTTACCTTACACTAGGTGACTCTCACCGTACCTGGTCGCACTTCTACCCAAGCTGAACCTCACCACAGTTCCTTTTAACCAAAACAAACATGACATATGCCTTAACCCCTCAGCAATACAGCAGTATTGTTCACACCTAATTTCACGCTAATTTACAGGATACAAAAAATAAGTTTGAGGCTAAAATTGTCAATCAAATACTTCATGATACAGTTAGTTTGATATGCATGATTCAAAAGTTTTGATATATTTGATAAGTATGTTCAATTCATACGTTTACTCGCCGCTCTTCAGCAAGGTGCTCTGTTCTTACACACTGCGTCAAATACGGTAAGGCAGGTAAAAAGTTGGTTCACACAAAAAAATATGTATGACAATTCTATATACTGTATGTACACGAAAATAAGTGCAGTATATTGTAGGACATATGCAACGTAGGTATGAGCTGCACTGGAAGCTTCCAGGAAGTGAATGTCTTGCTGCACCTGACAGGTAAATTATTGCTTTGAAATATAAACGTCTTGGTTCAAAAGCAGCCATTGTTGCTTTATAATAAAGTGTTTTGACTTCCTACCTCGCTGCGATAAAGTGCCGTGTAGTGGAAGGCGCGGCAGGCGACATTACCCCCCCCTGTCCGTTACAGACTGGAGCGCTGGGTCTGAGGCGCCTCGCAGTCCTCGGGCGCCGACTGAGGGCCGCGCGCGTACATGAGGACGAGTGTGACAGTGGCGAAAGTGGCGGCATTGACGGGAAAGGCCCGCAGCAGCGTGGAGGTAAGCCCCCGCGTAAACACCATGTAGCCCTCCATGCGCACGCTCTGTCGCACGCAGTCCGCAATGCTACTGTACCGGTTGACACCGCCCACGCCGTCCGCCTGGAGACGCGACTTGATAACGTCCACAGGATAGGTGGAGAGCCATGAAGCGATGCCCGCCATGCCGCCGGCAAACAGCAACTTGGGGATCATGTAGCGGTCCTCGGGTTCACATCCCAGGTAGCGCGTCAACACGTCGTATGCCAGGAAGTAGAAGCCAAAGGCGGGCGTCTCGCGGATGAACGTAGTCACCATGCCCCTGTTGATTCCCCACAAGCCCTCTCGCTTGTAGATGCGAGCCAAGCAGTCCAGAGAGTTCTTGTATGTCTTTTTGGATGACTTCATCTCGCCCGTGCCTTGCATCTGCATGCGCGTCTTAGCCAACTCCATGGGGCAGCAGATGATGCACTGGATGGCGCCTGCAGCTGCACCCGCCATAAATTGGTTGGCGGGTGTGTCCTGGCCCAATAGACGCATGACATTCCCCTGGACGCCGAACACGATGGCGTTGATGAAGGTGAGACCCATCATTGGTGAGCCGATGCCTTTGTATAAACCAAACATCTGCAAAGAGTCGCATCACGCACATGGAATATCAAAACGAATAAATAGTGGCAAACCTCAATTTGCACAATTCCAACTAAAACTAAGAGAAAAATACAACTTTAAAAGTTGTACAGAGCTTGAATGTTCAAATTTCCACACATGAATGTCCAAATGATTTATTGCTTTATGACGTTTTTGTTGCTTTTCACCCATTGCTCATCAGAAGATTTTTTTAAACATATTTTTTAGACATATTCAAGTATTTACGGCATAAACTTTGCATTATTAAAGGCCTACTGAAACCCACTACTACCGACCACGCAGTCTGATAGTTTATATATCAATGAAGAAATATTAACACTGCAACACATGCCAATACGGCCTTTTTAGTTTACTAAATTGCAATTTTAAATTTCCCGCGAAGTTTCGTGTTGAAAACGACGCGGTTTGATGACGCGTATGATGACGTGTGCGTTTGACGTCTCGGGTTGTAGCGGACATTATTTTCCAGCCCGATCCAAGCTATAAGTAGTCTACTTTAATCGCATAATTACACAGTATTCTGGACATCTGTGTTGCTGAATCTTTTGCAATTTGTTCAATTAATAATGGAGAAATCAAAGTACAAAGATGGAGGTGGGAAGCCTTTAGCCACACAAAAGCATTTCAATTATGTTTATCTCAAAAATTGTGATAATAGTTTACAACTGATAAAACGGAGCCTGCGTCCTGCTGCAGCTGCGTGACTTCCCTGATCACCTGTGGGATGTTCCAAATAAGTGTTTGATGAGCAGTTCTCAACTTCTGTTGTTTTTGCCACTTGTGCCAGCTTTTTTGAAACATGTTGCTGGCATCAAATTCCAAATGAGCTAATATTTGCACATAATTACAAAGTTTACCAGTTCGAACGTTAAGTATATTTTCTTTGCAGTGTATTTCAATTAAAATATAAGTTAGAAAGGATTTGCAAATTGTTGCTCCCACTCTCTGGAACTCTCTCCCCAAACCCATCTGTGACTGCTCAGACCTTCTTACCTTCAAAAGCCTTCTCAAAACACACCTCTTCAGATCTGCTTTTAGCCTGTGATTAGTGTTCTGTGACTTTTAATGTCCCCTCTTGTAATGTCCAGTGTTATTATGTGTTTTACTATGTACTGCTTTTATATTTCCTGTATTATGTATTATTACTTTGAACTGTTTCATATCTTAACTTTTTATCCTGTACACTGAAAAGCGCTCTACCAAATAAAATGTATTATTATTATTATTTTTATCATTGTATTCTGTTATTTACGATTTACACATACCGTGCCAACTTCACTGGTTTTGAGTTTTGTACATACCGACTCCTGGTGTATGATAGACTGGAAGCAGTGAAAGGTTCCGCGGTAGAGAGGCTTGTTGACATTCTGGACTTGCAGTCTGACCTGAAAGGACACGCACATACATACTTGTTTTATATTTATAACATTCCAATTAAACTATGCTACTTTATTTATATTCCATTTAAATGATTATGAACATACTATCTTTTTCGTTGAGCTAAATATGGGACCTTGGGTGCTAAATTTGGTGCCATCTCATGTGTCTGATGTGAGCGTATGTGTGGTATAACAAAAAACTTCTTTGAATCCCATACACACACTTCAAATCTTCCTACCTTTACAGTGTCAAAAGGGTGACCAACTAAGACTCCAGCAGCACCTGAAAGCAAGGGCAAAAGATTGTTAAAGAAGAACATAGCCAATTCTAGATCGTATTTTGTAAACATACAAAGTGCCTGTCAAGAAAGCAAGGTATGAAGCTGACATTTTTGAGTTGTTGACAGCATTGTTATCAACACGAGGGCTGCTATTAGCATCTCCACAATAGCACCTTGACACTGGTTAGAAATATGGCAAGGAGTGGTGGGGGTGGGGCACGACGTGCTCATATTTATAAATACTATAAGGAGGCACTGAAGGACAAAGTCAGGACAAAAGTCACATGAGGGCTACTAAATAAGAGCTATGCCACAAAAGGCAACTTTAATAAAAAAAATAACAATGCCCAATTTTGAATTAGTATGGCTCTTCTAGCATTAAATAATGAAATCAAATAAGAATGTTTTACAGGTTGTACACAACCACCATATATCGTGTTAGGTAACCTTGGTTGTTTTTGCACTATCAAAGGTCGGCTCAAAAAAGTTAAAATTCCACCTGTAAAAATTTCAAAAATTGGTCTCCTCATTTCCCAAATGTTTACTGAGTGTTGTTAAAAGGAAAAGCGATGTAACACAGAGGTAAAAATGCCCCTGTGCCAACATTTTTGCAATGTGTTGCTGCAATTAAATTCTAAGTTAATGAATATTTGCAAAAAAAAAAATTGTTTCTCAGTTCTAACATTAAATATCTTGTCTTTGCAGTGTATTCAATTGAAAATAAGTTGAAAATGATTTGCAAATATTCATGTGCATGTATTCTGTTTTTATTAACATTTTAGACATGCCGACTTTACCGGTTTTACATACATTTAAGGCATATTACAAGGTTAAAAGTATCAATAATAGGCATTTTTTTGTACTTGACGGCGTGGGAGAGTGGCCGTGCGCAACCCAAGGGTCCCTGGTTCAAATCCCACCTAGTACCAACCTCGTCACGTCCGTTGTGTACTGAGCAAAACACTTCACCCTTGCTCCTGATGGGTGCTGGTTGGCGCCTTGCATGGCAGCTCCCTCCATCAGTGTGTGAATGTGTGTGTGAATGGGTAAATGTGGAAGTAGTGTCAAAGCGCTTTGAGTACCTTGAAGGTAGAAAAGCGCTATACAAGTACAACCCATTTATTTAATTTATTTACTTTATTTGCATGTTTCTTGGCAATAGCAGAGCTCTATTGTACAAAAACGACTCAAATGACAGTTTTGATCATCAGAATACACAAAATGTGATGCACCCCTAAATGTGTGTCTTACAACATCTACATAAAAATATTTTGAAATAAATTTAAGCTATAAAAAAACAAATTTCCCTTTTTAAAACATTTTTATCATAAATTATTAAATAATTATTTAATCGTTTAATCTTATTAGCTTTTTTTAATTTATTAGCAGTATGGGTGTAACAATTTGTTTTAACAACGATTCCATACGATATTTGAGGTTACTGATACGTTTCACCGACGATATTTTTTAGAACGATGCGAATCGAAACGATACAGTGAGTTAAAATCAATTCAGTAACTGTTTAGCAAAAAAAATCAAGCAGTGTTACTGTGAAAACAAATAGTGGACACTGCAGCTGAAGTTTCCAATATTTGTGTTATTTCTTGTAAGGGAACCATGTATGAATTAGTTGTGGACACAAACAAGTAAGTAAACAACAGTTAATGGACAATGCATTGACATCTTATTTGAATAAAGTGCAACCAACATTTAAGGTTGAAATAAGAAGAGGAAACATTTTCTACTCACATTTTCAACATTCGAGCAATACTCAATAAAAGTACAGTAATCAACATTTTAACAGTAGTTTTACCTGCTAAATAAATTTCCCGAAGCCCGCCATACTGTATCTGTTCTCCGCCCTCGTGTTGCCAATGAAAGACAGCATCACAGGTGTGCGAAAACATGTATGCTTCCTCATCCTGTTGATGTTGTTGGTCCCTCACTTCTTAACTTCCTTCTTGAGCCATCTCTTCTATAATATTTGTTTCTCATAAAAAGGAATTCTTCTTGTGTTCCAAGAGTCAGTGCGTCGCGGAGCTTGCACCTCTTTCACTTCAATTGTGTAGGCTGCGTCTTCTGTGGTTTAAAGTTGTGTTGCGGCTCTATTATTGTGTTGTGTCATTTGTATTTATTGTGGCTTTTGCAATCGCGCTGTAGCTGAAAGTTATGATATTGCAATGCCTGGCAGTGGAGAGGGAGAGACAGCCGTACGTACACTCTGTCTCACGCACTTTGTAACAAGCGGTAACAAACTCAGGGAGTTAAAACACATATATACGCAAGAGCTGCTGATCGCCAGAACATTAAACGCTGAATACACAGACCCAAACTCTCGAGAGACTCAAGTTTTTTCAGTACTCTGCCACACACATCACACACAAAAGCACCATCTCTTAAAGGCATACAGAAAACACATGCCACAGAGAATACATTATTGTCTTGGGACATTTGCATCTGTTATGACCTTTCTCAACCATCGTAGTTATCTGCCATTTTTGTATTGAAGGCGTCACAGATAGGAAAATAGACTTAACGATTAAAATATTTGTTTTCCCAAAAGTGCTAAACTTAATATAGAGTCTGCAGTTCTTAAACCCAATATTTTCCTTTTACTAGTATTGATAAATTACATCGATTCCTTTTTATATTATCTACGGTGGATACCTATCTCTTAAAAGGCAAACTTGCTGAGCACAGATCGATATACTTGACATTTAGGAATACAAATAATAATGTTGAAGTATTGATCAATCGTTACACACCTAATTGGCAAGCAAATCACATTTATTTATCTATAGATCAAAGGAGAGATTTTACCCACAGATTTTTGTTTATATCGTATACTTTTTAAATAAGATAAACAATTTGATATCAAATTATTTGACATAAAATCTAAATACAAATACATGTAAATAGATTCATTCAAACATCAATCCATCCATTTTTTTACCGCTTGTCCCAGCATAAATAAAAATAAATTAGACTGGGTCCATAGTAAAGCTGGGTGATACATTGAATATACTCGATATATCGCGGGTTTGTCCCTGTGCGATATAGAAAATGACTGTATCGTGATATTCGAGTATAGCTTCTCATGCAGTTGCTTTTAGCTGCGGGCATTAAGACTACAGGCTCCTCTCACTCTTTAGTGTTTCTCCTTCGCACAGAGGAATAAAACAAGCGCACCTTCTTACATACGTCACATACTTGTCACAATTGCAACGTCATACGCCCTCATGGAGCAGAGAAGTAGCGGAATGGGTCACATTAGCTGTGATGCTAGCGGAGTGGTGCGAGTGATAATACAAGAAAGACGGTGCAAATTTGGTAACAAATGGAGGAAGAAAAACAGCACGGGGTCCATCGTCTGTCGGTGGTTTGGTTTCAAGCGGGAATATGTTGAACAACCGTAATATGTAAAGTATGTGGCAAAAGCGTTGCTACAAAAAGTAGCATTTCTGCTAATTTGTAGCATCATTTGAAAAGTCACCCACTAGAGCAGTGGTTCTCAAATGGGGGTACGCGTAACCCTGGGGGTACTTGAAGGTATGCCAAGGGTTACGTGAGATTTTTTTAAATATTCTAAAAATAGCAAAAAACCTTTATAAATATATTTATTGAACAAAACTTAAACAAAATATGAATGTAAGTTCATAAATTGTGAAAAGAAATGCAACAATGCAATATTCAGTGTTGACAGCTAGATATTTTTTGGACCTGTTCCATAAATATTGATGTTAAAGATTTTTTTTTTGTAAAGAAATGTTTAGAATTAGGGGCAGCACGGTGGAGGAAGGGTTAGTGTGTCTGCCTCACAGTACGAAGGTCCTGAATAGTCCTGGGTTCAATCCCGGGCTCGCGGGTGAAGTTAGCATGTTCTCCCCGTGACTGCGTGGGTTCCCTCTGGGTACTCCGGCTTCCTCCCACCTCCAAAGACATGCACGTGGGGATAGGTTGATTGGCAACACTAAATTGGCCCTAGTGTGTGAATGTGAGTGTGAATGTTGTCTATCTGTGTTGGCCCTGCGATGAGGTGGAGACTTGTCCAGGGTGTACCTCGCCTTCTGCCCGATTGTAGCTGAGATAGGCACCAGCACACCCCGCGACCCAAAAAGGGAATAAGCGGTAGAAAATGGATGGATGGATGGATGGATGGATGTTTAGAATTTTGTTGATGAATACAGATGGATCTTTATTACAATCCCCAAAGAGGACACTTTAAGTTGATTACTTCTACATGTAGAAATCTTTATTTATAATTAAATCACTTGTTTATTTTTCAACAAGTTTTTAGTTATTTTTACATATTTTCTTCCAAATAGTTCAAGAAGGACCACTAAAAATTAGTAATATTTTGTACTGTTATACAATTTAATAAATCAGAAACTGATGACATAGTGCTTTTACTTCGTTATCTCTTTTTTTCAACCAAAAATGCTTTGCTCTGAGTAGGGGGTACTTAAATTAAAAAAAAAATGTTCACAGGGGGTACATCACTGAAAAAGGTTGAGAACCACTGCGCTAGATAATGAGGAGTGCTTGAAACTCCGCATGTCAACATCTCCGGCCGGTGACACACCTAACAAAATGCCGAAGCAACCTGCACATAAACACCATTTCCAAATCAACACTGTATGAAAAAATAGACAAAAAAGAAGGAGATAACGTCCGCAGTAACCTACCACATAGTGAAGGACATACACTATTTGATTTCCTATTATGCAGCTATTTTTTATTTGACAGTTATTGAAATATCTTGTGTGACATCATGCACAAAAGTGCACTTTATTTGTTTTAAACAATTGGAGTGGAGTTCAGTATAAAAAGTGTACTCTAATTTAGTGGGGGTTTTTTATATGTCATCTTCGTGACATCATGCACAAAAGTGCACTAATAGCTTATTTTAAAATGTCTGACAATCTTGCACTTTCTGTTTTGGAAATGACATTGATATTTGTGCCACTGCTTAATAACTGTTTAATAAATACAGTTTTGGTAAATTGACTTAGTTGTGATTTCCCTCTCTGCATTAAAGTTTAAAATTAGCACAGTATGAACAAGAATGTTTTAATGTAGACACATAGAATCTTCATTTTGGTGTGATTATAATCATCAAGTGTTAATTCAAGGCTACGGCAAAAATATCGAGATATATATCGTGTATCGTGACATGGCCTAAAAATATCGAAATATTAATAAAAGGCCATATCACCCAGCCCTAGTCCACAGTGCCTCTGTTGGCTGCAATCAAGTAGTGCAGTGGTTCTCAAATGGGGGTACGCGTACCCCTGGGGGTACTTGAAGGTATGCCAAAGGGTACGTGAGATTAAAAAAAAAAAAAAATTCAAAAATCCTTTATATATTTATTGAATAATACTTCAACAAAATATGAATGTAAGTTCATAAACTGTGAAAAGAAATGCAACAATGCAATATTCAGTGTTGACAGCTAGATTTTTTGTGGACATGTTCCATAAATATTGATGTTAAAGATTTTTTTTTTTGTGAAGAAATGTTTGGAATTAAGTTAATGAATCCAGATGGATCTCTATTACAATCCCCAAAGAGGAAACTTTAAGTTGATGATTACTTTTTTCTGTAGGAATCTTTATTTATAATTGAATCACTTGTTTATTTTTCAACAAGTTTTTAGTTAATTTTATATATTTTTTTCCAAATAGTTCAAGAAAGACCACTACAAATGAGCAATATTTTGCACTGTTATACTATTTAATAAATCAGCAACTGATGACAAAGTGCTGTATTTTACTTCTTTATCTCTTTTTTTCAACCAAAAATGCTTTGCTCTGATTAGGGGGTACTTGAATTTAAAAAATGTTCACGGGGGGTACATCACTGAAAAAAGGTTGAGAATCACTGAAGTAGTGCACACATAATGTTTTGAGCACAAAACAAAGAAAAATAGTAATAAAAGTACTATTCTGGCATTTCCTGAGTGATATAATAAAAAAGGATCTGATTTGCTAAATTATTGGTAAACTTCTTAAAAATACAAACCTAATGAAACAAATAGTCAAAGATGGTATGATAAATAGAAGTTTAGTGTGACAAAAAGCAGACAAGGTTGTTCTTAGGGTTTTAAGGGTTGTAAACAAACTACAGAAAGCTAATCCGACATAAGAACCTGCTTTCGTCATCACGTGACCCGTTTGTAAAGAGAAGCTATCAGCTGAGAGCGCCAGGAAAAGAGCAAAAGCATGTGTGTATTTGACACAATGACGGCAGCCATTGACCTCAACCCCACAGTGCGTCATGGACACGCACGCACGCACGCACACACATACACGCACAAACACACATACAGTGAAAAACAAGCAAATGAAGGACACAGCAGGTGAAACAAGCACATGACCATAACTGCAGTAATGCCTGGGGTGTTTACATGTGTGTATGCACAAGTTGTAAAGGGGGAGTAATTGATGATATAAAGGAACTACGTTCGACAAATTTCAAAATGTGGTGGCTATGTAAAAAAAAGTCAGAATATTAACAGTGAAAAGTTAACATTTTGCAGAAAGAGTCAAAACTTTTGAGCAAAAGTAGTAATTTACAATTCCTCATTTTAGTTTATCGTAAGATTATGACTTCATCATTATGAAATTCCGACATCATTACCAAATTACGTCAATGGCTTCAATCTTATAGCGGTGAACCCGTAATGTCGTCCTACATCGTCAGAACACAAGGACAATAATACCACATACGTTTTGTCTGCACCGTTGAACGTACGTCCAAACATTAGTCAACTAGTCACATTAGGTACAGAAATATCCAGAAACAAATACCGTCCATCATACAGGTAATACTTCCAAGAACATGAATGCTCTCTTTACTTGAACTAAACTCTTGAAATAAAAAAAATATTTGCAAGATATTCAAATTCATTGATATGCACTTGGGTACGGCTTTTGTATCGTATCTCATTTTGTTTACTCGCTTGATGCAGACTCAATGGAATTTTCCCTTCGGTGATACAGGACTACAGAAGGCCCTTCAGGCCCTGTCGGTTTCAACATAACAAGAGAAACATTAGTATACCGCAGGGATTATGGCTGCAATGATTAATTGATTAAATTACATGATACTTTTCTGTTGATTCAATTAATCGCTTTAATGTAATTTGTAACAATTGATAAAAACCCAGGGCAGCACAATGGAAGAGAGGTTAGCGCTCCTTCCTCACAGCAAGAAGGTCCTGGTTTCGATTCCCAGGTTCGATGTCTTTGCATGTGGAGTTTGCATGTTCTCCCCGTGACCATTCGGGCTCCATCTGGTGATTCCGGTTACTTCCCACCTCCAAAGACGTGCACCTGGGATTAGGCTGACTGGCAACAATAAATGGTCCCTGGTGTGTGAATGTGAGTGTGAAATTTGTCCGTCTATCTGTGTTGACCCTGCGATGAGATGGCGACTTATCCAGGGTGTACCCCACCTTCCGCCTGACGGCACCTGGGATAGGCTCCAGGCCCCCGCGACCACAAGAGTGAAAAGCGGTACAGAGTGGATGGATGGATAAAAACTCAGACTGCATGCAGTACTCGGAACTTTAAATACACGAGCATTGTTTTTCAGCCTGACCGCTGCATGTGATGGTGTGCGTGTGTAGTGGCAAACAGTGGCAATTTCTTATTTTTATTTATATTTGTACACATGCGCACTTGTTAAAAGTGCAATTTCAATGCAGTGCATTTATAGGGGGGAAAAAAAGGTTATGACATTTTTACTTTCCTTTATCCCACCCATCCATTTTCTACTGCTTGTCCCTTTCGGGTCGCGGAGGGTGCTGGAGACTTTTTTCAGCTACATTCGGGCGGAAGGCGGTGTACACCTTGGACAAGTCACAGGGCCAACACAAATAGACAACACTCACACTAACGTTCACACACTAGGGCAGTGGTTCTTAACCTTGTTGTAGGTACTGAACCCCACCAGTTTCATATGCGCATTCACCGAACCCTTCTTTAGTGAAAAATAAAATGTTTTTCTTTCAAATTCAAGACAAAGTTATATGTTTTTGGTAACACTTTAGTATGGGGAACATATTCTAAGTAACAAAGACTTAATTTAGAGTTATTTGGTTAGGGTTAGAGGGTTAGGGTTATAATAAGGTCATGCCGAATAAGGAATTAATAAGTACTTAAGAATGACTAGTTAAGAGCAAATATGTTACAAATTTGCATGTTAATAAGCAACTAATAAATGGTGAAAATGTTCCCCATACGTTACGTGTTACGATGTTTTTTTACTGGTGCACAAAATGAACCGTGCATGAACATCACCTTGTTCAAAGAACAAAAAACCAACACAGTGTATCACAACAAATGACACACCTGCAAATCAGTGTGACTTCTGCTGTTGCCGTATCCGCAATACGCCGATAGGGAGAACTTTTTATTTACTCGATGAGTCAGGTGTGTCTTGACCTCCACCGAACCCCTGAGCCCGACTCACCGAACCCCTAGGGTTCGATCGAACCCAGGTTAAGAACCACTGCACTAGGGCCAATTTAGTGTTGCCAATCAACCTATCTCCAGGTGCATGTCATTCTTTTTTTTTTTAATATGCATTAAGGCAGTGTGTTTTATCCGTTTTTTGTGTTTATTTATTTTTGTTTCTCTATGATAATGATAACCGTGATCATTTTGGTCACAATGACTGTTATAAATGTTTAAAGGCCTACTGAAATGAGATTTTTTTATTCAAACGGGGATAGCAGGTCCATTCTATGTGTCATACTTGATCATTTCGCGATATTGCCATATTTTTGCTGAAAGGATTTAGTAGAGAACATCCACGATAAAGTTTGCAACTTTCGGTAATAAGAGAAATGCCCTGCCTCTACCAGAAGTCGCAGACGATGACGTCAGACGTGTGGAGGCTCCTCACATATTCACATTATTTTTAATGGGAGCCTCCAACAAAAAGTGCTATTCGGACCGAGAAAACGACAACTTCCCCATTAATTTGAGCAAGGATGAAAGATTTGTGTTTGAGGATATTGATAGTGACGGACTAGAAAAAAAAAAAGATTAAAAAAAGTGTTACAAAAAAAAGCGATTGCATTGGGACGGATGTCGATGTTTTTAGAGACATTTACTAGGATAATTCTGGGAAATCCCTCATCGTTCTATTGTGTTGCTAGTGTTTTAGTGAGTTAAATAGTACCTGATAGTCGGAAGGGTGTCTCCACGGGTGTCTTGACGCGCAGTGTCTCAGGGTAGCCGACGGCAGCTATGGACGGCACAAGCTCAGCTTTTCTCCGGTAAGAACTGACTTTTTAATCACAATTTTCTCACTGAAACCTGCTGGTTGACATTTGGTAGGGATCCATGTTGGCTTGACCCCGCTCTGATCCATAGGAAAGTTTCACCTCCAGGAATTTTATAACAAGGAATCACCGTGTGTTTGTGTGGCTAAAGGCTAAAGCTTCCCAACTCCATCTTTCTACTGAGACTTCTCCAATATTAATTGAACAAATTGCAAAAGATTCAGCAACACAGATCTCCAAAATACTGTGTAATTATGCCGTTAAAGCAGACGACTTTTAGCTGTGTGTGTGTGCAGCGCTCATATTTCCTTAAAACCCGTGACGTCTTGAGTACACGTCATCATTACACAACGTTTTCAAGACGAAACTCCCGGGAAATTTCAAATTGTAATTTATTAAACTAAAAAGGCCGTTTTGACATGTTTTGCAATGTTAATATTTCATCATTGATATATAAACTATTAGACGGCGTGGTGGGTAGTAGTGGGTTTCAGTAGGCCTTTAATAGTTGGATCCCGAAATAAATTCTACGCATTCATCCTCATCAATAAAAATGCAATTGCATTTCTCAGTTTTGCTGCCAGTATTAAAATGTATGTGTTTGGATAAGATGCTACAGAACGACTCAGCAAAGATGCAGTCAGTGCGACAACTCTAAAATGACACCTTTCAGCGGTATTTTGAAAATACACTCGTAATCTGGAGGCAGCGTTGCATCACTTTAGTAAGAAACGGGCGGTCGGGTCGGTTGCAATAAAAGCCGGCCTTCTCTCTCTGCTTATCCAGGGTGACAACTATGCAGGTAAAGACAGTAGCATCCCACCTGCTAGCGTAGCCTCTAAAGGTGAGCTAGCAAGTGTAGTCATGCGGGGTGTGGGCAAAGGCAAATATTTACCTCCAATGCAGCCAGCAACGAAGTCCATCACTGAATCACCTGCTTGGAATAATTCAAGACAACGGAACACTTTCGTTTTCGCCTGCGTTTCTTCTCCACACTTTGACTTCCTTGTAACCTACCTAATCAACTAATTGACACGACGTTGGCAGGCGCGCACTAGCTAGCGTCTTTCTTCCCTCTGTACAAAACAAAAACACTTCCCCTTGCTAGCACTCGTGCTTTCACTTTTGTCTTGTTGTTGTGTATTTATTTATTGTAGCAAACACACCGCCGCTGTTGACCTCGATGTCCTCGCAGGAGTGTGTGCACTTCAAAGCGGTTGTCCAGAGTCAGTGACAGCCTGGCGTGACGTCAGGGGAAAGAACCGCCAGGGGGGCGGGGTGTAGTGGGATTTCTGACCAATCAGACGCAATGTAGATGCCAAACACCTCCCGTATCCACTCTTCTGGCCTGTGGTTGGCTACAGTTGGAAAAGGGCTCCAAGTGTTTGAACCGGCGTCAGGTAAGTTTGATGTTTTGCTTTGAATTGTGTTAAGCCCAAAATAATAATACTTATGATATTCACAACTGAGTGTCACGGGGTGTATTCACAAACCAAAACCCCTTTCTAAAGGAGTTATGTAACGCCTATATAGCTCTTCGGCAATCCTCGTTCGCAATCGGAAAAGTTCGACACGGGCAGCACTGCCTCTCTGCAGTGATCCGAATTATTTGACTAAACTCCAAAACACTCCTTTTGATACTACACCCAACATTTTAATTTGACACTCATAATCCAAAAGAAGTATGGGCTGATTTAGAAATGATATATTGATTCATATATCGAATTATTTATTCGCTGTAACCATAGCACACGGCGCTGAGTCTGCTCACTCTTGTTTATGTCAGCTCGTTCGCAAACGACCCTTCAGCACGTGGTGACAGCAAGACCACACCTCCTCGGCTGTGTCATGTAAGCATGCGGTCAAGGTGACGCTAAAGCGGAGCAGCAGGAGGACGCAGCATGGCCGCAACAAGTCCAGCAGCATCAGCAACAACAACATGCCGGCAGCTGACATTGTGACAGGATGCACATCGCAGATTTTGTGTCCGGCTCGTTGGCAGGTAAAAACGGCATTGCTGTTAGCCAGCTAGCATACAAGACGTATGGAATCAAACTCCGGCGACCTATTTGTTTGTTGCAATCCCTAAACAATTACAACAGATATGTCGCATTTACGTTAAAATAATTTGCTATGTGTGTTTTTTTAGTCAAGGTGAGTCTGAAAAACCGGTTTAACGACCTATTCGAACATATGCTTCATACTTTAAAAGTATTCGGAGGCACATTTATTTTATTTGAAAACTATGGACTCTGACATATCCGCACACTTTTATCTCCCCATATTGTATATATAGCATAAATATTATTGATATACTGTATAATAAAACATTCGAAATAAACTTCAACCAGCCATCACTCGTCAAAGATCTTAGATACGCCTGGAAAGCTATGCCTGTTTTGACGCCCTTCGAGTCGAAGATCCTCTGTACGACAGGAGCAAAGTTGAGTTTATAGGCCCTACTGTAAAATCATTAGGCAGAAATCCTCTATTCTACAGGAATTCTCTTTAAAGTCAGATATTCTCAATATGCCATGTGGACCTCGACTTAAAAATGTTGAAAAACGTATTCGGGTGTTGGCATTTAGTGGTTAATGGTACGGAGTATGTACTGTACTGTTTCATCTAATGTATTCCCTTCCTTTGCAATATACTAATAAAAGTTTCAATAAATCCAAAAAAATAAGCACATTTCTTGTCAACAGTCCTCTATGGTATCCTCTATAGCAGGGGTCACCAATGCGGTGCCCGCGGGCCGCAGGTAGCCCGCAAGGACCAGATGGGACGGCGTGGCGCAGTGGGAGAGTGGCCGTGTGCAACCCGAGGGTCACTGGTTCAAATCCCACCTAGAACCAACCTCGTCACGTCCGTTGTGTCCTGAGCAAGACACTTCACCCTTGCTCCTGATGGGTGCTGGTTGGCGCCTTGCATGGCAGCTCCCTCCATCAGTGTGTGAATGTGTGTGTGAATGGGTAAATGTGGAAGTAGTGTCAAAGCGCTTTGAGTACCTTGAAGGTAGAAAAGCGCTATACAAGTACAACCCATTTATCATTTATGAGTAGCCCGCTGGCCTGTTCTAAAAATAGCTCAAATAGAAGCACTTACCAGTGAGCTGCCTTTATTTTTTAAATGTTATTTATTTACTAGCAAGCTGGTCTCGCTTTGCTCGACATTTTTATTTCTAAGAGAGACAAAACTCAAATAGAATTTGAAAATACAAGAAAATATTTTAAAGACCTAGTCTTCACTTGTTTAAATAAATGCATTAATTTTTTTACTTTGCTTATTATAACTTTCAGAAAGACAATTTTAGAGAAAAAAATACAACCTTAAAAATTATTTTAGGATTTTTAAAAACATACATTTTTACCTTTTAAATTCCTTCCTCTTTTTCCCTGACAATTTAAATCAATGTTCAAGTATTTTTTATTTTTTATTTTGAAGAATATTAAATACATTTTAATGTAATTCTTCATTTTAGTTTCTGTTTTTTCAAAGAAGAATATTTGTGAAATATTTCTTCAAACTTATGTTTAAAATTCAAAAAAAATATTCTGACAAATCTAGAAAATCTGTAGAATCAAATTTAAATCTTATTTTAAAGTCTTTTGAATTTCTTTTAAAATTTTGGTTCTGGAAAATATAGAAGAAATATTTAATTTTTCTTTGTTAAAAATTTCGCTTGGTCTAATTTGTTATATATTCTAATTAAGTACAGATTGAATTTTAACCTATTTAAAACATGTCATCGAAATTCTAAAATTAATCTTAATGAGGAAAAATTACTAATGCTGTTCCATAAATTATTTTTTAAAAATTTTCAAAAAGATTCGAATTAGCTACTTTTTTTCGGTTGAATTTTGAATTTTAAAGAGTCGAAATTTTAGCTAAACTATGTTTCAAAGTTAAATTTTCATTTTTTTCCCCGTTTTCTCCTCTTTTAAACCGTTCAATTAAGTGTTTTTTTCATCATTTATTCTCTACAAAAAACCTTCCGTAAAAGGAAAAAAAATGCACGACGGAATGACAGACAGAAATACCCATTTATATATATATATATATATATATATATATATATATATATATATATATATATATATATATATATATATATATATATATATGTGTCTTGATTGGATTATCCAGAGAATAGTGCTCGATACCGTGGTAGAGCGCAATATGTAGGTGTGGGAAAAAAAATCACAAGACTACTTCATCTCTACAGATCTGTTTCATGAGGGGTTCCCTCAATCATCAGGAGATTTTAATGGAAGCATTCACATACAATGGTTTATATAGAGCACAGAGTGGGTGGGTACAAGCAGGCGTAGGGTGTGGTGATTGGCTCATGTGTTACCTAGGAGGTGTTTCCTTCTGTGGCGGCATGTTGAAATGATTTCACTGCGCTTGTTGAGGGATGATAAATCGGGATGATATATAATAAACAGTTTCTCTTTTAAGCATAGGTTGCATCTTTTATTACCACTGTTGTAAGGTGTGCTGGATGCAAGAATTTGCCATGTTATTGAATATTCAACATTATTGTCTTTGAGGTTCCAAATGTGTTTGCTGAGTTCTGTAGAATTCTGCAAAGTCTGGTTTCTAAAGGAGGCGTTGTGATTATTCCATCTTGTTTTGAACGCTCCTTCGGTTAATCCTACGTACGTGTCGGATGTGTTAATGTCCTTGCGTATTACCTTTGCTTGGTAAACGACTGATGTCTGTAAGCACCTTCCGTTGAGAGGGCAATCAGGTTTCTTGCGACAGTTACATTCATTATTGGTTTCAGAGTCGTTTAGTCTGGGGGTAGGCAGTCCTTTTGCAATTGCTTTGTTGTGGTTCCTCACTCTGATCGACAAACACTTCCCCAAAGGCAACACCCTAAGAAAAATATTCAACAAGAACAACATTAAATTGAGCTACAGCTGTATGAACAACATGCAACAAATCATTTCAAACCACAACAAAGCAATTGCAAAAGGACTGCCTACCCCCAGACTAAACGACTCTGAAACCAATAATGAATGTAACTGTCGCAAGAAACCTGATTGCCCTCTCAACGGAAGGTGCTTACAGACATCAGTCGTTTACCAAGCAAAGGTAATACGCAAGGACATTAACACATCCGACACGTACGTAGGATTAACCGAAGGAGCGTTCAAAACAAGATGGAATAATCACAACGCCTCCTTTAGAAACCAGACTTTGCAGAATTCTACAGAACTCAGCAAACACATTTGGAACCTCAAAGACAATAATGTTGAATATTTAATAACATGGCAAATTCTTGCATCCAGCACACCTTACAACAGTGGTAATAAAAGATGCAACCTATGCTTAAAAGAGAAACTGTTTATTATATATCATCCCGATTTATCATCCCTCAACAAGCGCAGTGAAATCATTTCAACATGCCGCCACAGAAGGAAACACCTCCTAGGTAACACATGAGCCAATCACCACACCCTACGCCTGCTTGTACCCACCCACTCCGTGCTCTATATAAACCATTGTATGTGAATGCTTCCATTAAAATCTCCTGATGATTGAGGGAACCCCTCATGAAACAGATCTGTAGAGATGAAGTAGTCTTGTGATTTTTTTTCCCACACCTACATATATATATATATATATATATATATATATATATATATATATATATATATATATATATATATATATATTTAAGGTAAATTGCGGCTTCCTCCCACTTCCAAAGACATGCACCTGGGGATAGGTTGATTGGCAACACTAAATTGGCCCTAGTGTGTGAATGTGAGTGTGAATGTTGTCTGTCTATCTGTGTTGGCCCTGCGATGAGGTGGCGACTTGTCCAGGGTGTACCCCGCCTTCCGCCCGATTGTAGCTGAGATAGGCGCCAGCGCCCCCCGCGACCCCGAAAGGGAATAAGCGGTAGAAAATGGATGGATGGATGGATGAGCAAATTGGCTATTTCTGGCAATTTATTTAAGTGTGTATCAAACTGGTAGCCCTTCGCATCAATCAGTACCAAAGAAGTAGCTCTTGGTTTCAAAAATGTTGGTGACCCCTGCTTTATAGTCAACCCCTGTGCTGTGAGATATTGTTTGGTGGGAGTGGGACATTATGGAATTTCACCTTATTAGTTTAAAAAATTGTTATGCAAACAAGTAACTATAATCCGCAAATAATGTGCCGTTGTTAAGTGTATGTACTGTCTCAAGTTTGGCATATCAGTAGGTGGCAGCAGGTAGCTGATTGCTTTGTAGATGTCGGGAACACGGTTTGTCCTGATCACAACAAGCGGGACGCAGGGTGCAGGTAAAAAGGTAGCTAATGCTCAAGCCAAAAATAAACAAAAGGCGAGTGCCGCTAAGAAAAGGCATTGAAGCTCAGGGATGCCTATGCAAAACAAAACTAAAACTGAACTGGCTGCGAGGTCAACAAAAACAGAATACTGGACAACAGCAAAGACTTACAGCAAGTAGAGCACACGGCGTCCGCGAAGTGCATCCGTACATGACAATCGACGCCAAAATAAGAGTGTAAGACAAGAACTAAAACACTACACCCAGGAAAACACTTAAAAACTCAAAATAAGTCACGGCGTGATGTGACAAGTCGTGACAGTACACCTACTTTGAGACAAGAGCTATAGTGATGCATGGTTGTTTATGGATTGAATTCATATCCAACAATTGCGAGAATGACTTTTGACTGTCAATATCGGCTGCTGAATTTTCTGCTGGTGGTGTGCCTCGGGATTTTTCAATCAAAAAAAAGGGGCCTTGGCTCAGAAAAGGTGGAAATACACTGCTCTATACACCAGGAGTGTCCTTGCATTTTATGGCCCTATGTAAAAACACTAGTCAGAAATCCTCTGTTCTATTCGACTCGACCACTCTTCTGGTCAAAGATCCTCCATACGTTAGTAGTTTTCTTCTGTTTTTAAGGCCCAACTGTAAAAACACTCGTCAAAGATCCTATATCGAACAAGATTTTTATGTTTGTAAAAGCTACTGTAAAAACACTAGTCAAGGATCCTCTGTATGATAGGAGCACTCTTTTGTGTTCAAGGCCCCAATGTAAAGCACTAATAAAGGATACCTTTTATACAACGGGTAATGTCCTCTATTCAACAGGTATGCCTTCTGTTTTAAGGCCCTGCTGTAAAAACACCAGTCAAAGATACTTTATACAAGAGGTCTTCAACAGGGGTCCAAGAACCCAAGGGTCCACAAAGGTACTGCGGGGGGTTATACATGTTTCGCTTGATCAGACTTTTTTTTACACAATTTTCCCACAAATGTATTTAAATACATTACACTGAGGAAGCAAAGACTATCATTAAGAACAGACCGAAGAAACAATGGCGACAGGAGCATCCAAACTTCATCAAGCAGGATGCTCTCTACCTTCTCTCCAGACCTGACCAAGTAACCATCATTAGACTAAGAACTGTACATTCGAGGCTCAGACACTACATCTTTATGCTCAGTGGCCTTGTGGTTAGAGTGTCCGCCCTGAGATCGGTAGGTCGTGAGTTCAAACCCCGGCCGAGTCATACCAAAGACTATAAAAATGGGACCCATTTCCTCCCTGCTTGGCACTCAGGATTATGGGTTGAAATTGGGGGTTAAATCCCCAAAATGATTTAACAGTCACTGCTGCTGCTCACTGCTCCCCTCACCTCCCTGGGGGTGGAACAAGGGGATGGGTCAAATGGAGAGGATAATTTCACCACACGTAGTGTGTGTGTGACTATCAGTGGTACTTAACTTTTACACAATTCTACATCGGACACTTTGCAATGTGCCTCTGCGGTACTGCCTCAACGACGGTGGAGCATCTTCAAAATTGTACAATACACCAAAACTTTACCGACTTGGCCTGTCGAGAACACTTGGAACGCCTCCAGCGTACAGCAGCCTTTGTCAGAGCCTCCAGAGTTCCTGTCTAGCAAGCGTCGAAGAAGATTAGAAAATACACTTTAACATTTATCCAGTACACTGTAGTCTAGTTTAGGAATGACAATGACATGGCCACCCTACTCACTGTGCTTGCACGGTTAAAAAGAAAACATGAATAATTATGTTTTTGTATTCATGTTAGCATTTAAGATAGCTTTTGACAAGCACACTAGTGCCATGCTGGCGACCAGTGCTCTAGTTGTCAGGTAGGGAATAGCGCTGTACTTGTAAGCTAGCAATTAGTTCTCTGTTTGTCAGCTAGCGATCAGCAGCGTTAGTTGTCAGCTAGCGATTGGCGCTCTATTTGCCAGATCACGATTAGTGCTCTTGTTGCCAATGAGCTATAAGTGGCACTAGCGATTAGCAGCACAAGTTGCCACTGAGTGATTAGTGCTCGAGTTGGTAGTTAGCAAGCTAATAGCAGCGCTGTACTGTAGTCTTTGAATATCTTAATATGTAAAATGCCAAGGTACCTTTAGGACCAGTCAAATTTAAAACACAATTTTATAAACAGTATATAAGTATGGATCTCTACTCCATCTCTTCATCCTTTTGAGGGTCCTTGCCTTGGAAAACGTTGACGACCCCTGCTATATTCAACAGGATTTTTCATTTTTTAAGGCCCTACTGTAAAGACACTAGTCTAAGATCCTCTATACGACAGGAACACTGTTTTACTTTCAAGCCTTTACTGTATAAAACACGAATCAAAGATCCTCTATATACTGCATATTAGAGATCAACCGATTGTCGGGCTGGCCGATTATTGGCGCTGGTTTTTGTTGTTTTGACATATATCTATCTTTTTTCCCAACTACAATAGAACTACATCAGCAGATAAAATATATACACATGATACCAGTATTTAGTGTATATACCAAATGACTAAAGTAGATTATTAACAACTGCTCAAGCACCAGCCCATTTGCCCTGCATTAAAAGAGTTACCTTGTTCACCGCGGCAATCGTGCGGCCAAGCCCTCTCACCTTCTCCCTGTCTCTTCTTCCTGCAGCGTTTGTCGCTTGTACACAATATGTCCTTTCTGCTTAACTTTCAAAACTTCCGTTGTTTGCTGTGGAATCCAGTTTTTGTCCTTCCTTCCCAGCGTCTTACCAGTTCCGGTTTGCTTTTGCTCCTGCAACGATCAAGCCTCTGTCCGCTGTACTCGCTCTACCGGTCCGACGTTTCCTAAATAAATAATGTTGGAAAAAAACTATTTAAAGTCTTTTCCAGCTGTTTACTAACATACAGTATACCATTCAAGTTTAAATAACTTTTACTGCAAATTAATATCAGCTCCATATATTCGGTTATTGGCCTCCTTGACTACTAAGTGTCAGTATCAGGTCTAAAAAAACATCGGTCGATTTCTCCTGCAGATGTGTTCAAAACGTGTCCCATGAAGTATCTGCTGCTTGCGGCACATTGTAGAAATAAAATGACTCTCTTCTTTTTATTTTTTTCATGTGCAAAAACGTCTTTTCAAAGATGGTTACAGACAGCATGTAGGCTAAAGAAGGCAAATACAGAAATTTCAGACATGATTAGAGGAAGTCATTAGAAGTTCTGATTGAAGTGTGTTGTGCTGGAGCTTAGCTTGTGTGTCCTGATTGCTGTCATTTCTTTGTGCACACACACACACACACACACACACACACACACACACACACACACACACACACACAACAATCACGCTCACAAACAGGGGCCTGCGGCGTGGCGGTAGGATACCCTCTGGACACTGTCAAGGTACACAATGTTCATTGAAATGATGCCAACATGCTTCTGGAATGTTGTCCTCACTTGTTGAGTGTGTTCGTTTTAGGTGCGGATCCAAACCCAGAAACAGTTCAGTGGAATAGTCCAGTGTGTAATGGTCACCTTTTCCAAAGAAGGGGTAAGAAATCCTCACTTTATTTGCTACACACCTGGAGAACTACATGAGAGCCGAGAAAAATATCAGTACTGAGAGATGAGTGTCAATAATGTTACTGTTATACAACTAGGAGTTAGATGACGTCATTGTCCCAGTCACATGATTGGCCATGACGCATGGCCATGTCGTTAGTAAGGACGCTAAAGTGAGCAAAAAAAACATAAAAAGTATATATATTTTTTTTGTTATTCTTTTCTTCCAATTTTCTTGAAGGCAGCATCATTTAGGCCAGTTGGACAATTGGAAGTGTGGACCCCTTACTTACATATTGTATAAAAATATATTTTTAAAGTGAACTGGTCCTAAAGGTACCTTGTTTTTGTACAATACTAAGATATTCAAAGAATACAACATAGCGCTCCTAATAACTAGCTGCCAACTCGGGCACAAACCGCCATCTGGCAGCTATTGCCCCTTATCAGTAGCGCCACTAATCACTAGCTGACAACTATCACTGATTACTAGCTGGTAACTGGAGCCCCAATTGGTAGCTTGCAGCTTCAGCACTATTCGCAAGCTATCAACTAGAGCGCTAATCGCTACCTGGCATCTTATATGCTAACATGAATACAAAAACATAATTATTCATGTTTTTATCAATGTCACTGCCATTCCTAAACTAGACTACAGTGTGTTGGATCAATAAATGTGTATATTAAAATTCATTTAAATGTGTGTAAAAATTGCAGGGTGAATATATATATATATATATATATATATATCTCTTGATTGGATTATCCAGAGAATAGTGCTCGATACCGTGGTAGAGCGCAATATGTAGGTGTGGGAAAAAATCACAAGACTACTTCATCTCTACAGAACTGTTTCATGAGGGGTTCCCTCAATCATCAGGAGATCTGAGGGAACCCCTCATGAAACAGTTCTGTAGAGAGGAAGTAGTCTTGTGATTTTTCCCACACCTACATATATATATATATATATATATATATATATATATATATGTATATATATATATATATATATATATATATATATATATGTATGTATATATATATGTATGTATATGTATATGTGTGTGTGTGTCTAATCAACCTAATATTTCACGACCCCTCTGCAGTAACCCTGTGGATTCCCTTGGGGTCCCGGACCCCCCGTTGAAGACTCCTCAAATATATCTTAAATTACTTTTAATGTCGGTGCAGATCCAGATAAGGGTGCATGCTGAGGAGATTATTTTTGCGTGTCAATTTTAAAGTCTGCTTGCAATGGGGCCAAGTGAAATAGAGACCTACCACATCCAGCAAATGGCACTGTGGTGGGAAAAATCTTTTAAAGCCACCTACAGGACAGGACAGCCGTCACATCATGATTTTTCAGTCAAAGCAAGTAAGATGGAGACATATTCAGGATTCTTGTGCTTTTAGGGAGGTTTGATATGCACAATATATAGCGCTAAAAATAATAAATTGTACCCTCTGGGGCATTCAGGTGCACGGCTTCTTCAAAGGCATGTCACTACCCGTCACCACCATCTCCATCACGTCGTCTGTGGTGTTCGGCACCTATAGGAACTGTCTGCAGTGTCTGAAGCAGGCCAGAGGAGCTGTGAGCGGTCCCAACACCAAACGAGAAGTCTTCCTGTCTGGCCTGGCAGGTGGAATTATGCAGGTAAGCAATTCTATGTCTCGTTGCTGCGTTTCGAAGAACGCAAACATTAGCAACAGTAGAAGAGAAATGTGAGCCACATTCTAACTGATAATGTTCTGACTTTTTCACATAACAAGCCCATTTTGAAATTATTTTTTAATCCAACAATTTTTTCACTCCAGATAGATAGCGATTTTGTCGCAATGAGCATTGGCTGATGCCGATATTAACCCAATACAAATTAACATTAACGTTGACTTCATGATGGACTCATTTTCTCTTTAAGGTTATTAAAATGTTTTGGCTACACCCAGTGGACACAATAATTCATGAAGTCAAAGGGAAACTGAAATTTTATCGGAATTTTGCCTATCGTTCACAATTATTATGAGAGACAAGAAGACAGATTTATATTTTTTATATGCATTCTTACTTGTAAATTAAAGTCTGTTTACAATGGAGTCAAATCCCTCTAAATAACCACCCAAAAACTGCCAACAATATACTCCTTTTACACTTTGTGACTTGAATATTAACGAAGGTTTAGTGGTATTTTTGTTATAAGCGCTAACGCAGACAAACTATTTAGGCAGCGACCTGAACACTAGCTTGTGTGTCTATGTTGACATCATCAGCTGGTGAGCTAAGTTTTTTCCTCAGAGCTCGTGAACATTTATTCTTGACCATAAATACTGCCTCTCACCCCAATAGTTGGATGAGGACATAATCCGACAAGTTGGTAAATTTGACATTCAATTTAGTCCACGAAATGGCGAGAAAGATGTTTGCTTCACCCCTAAGGCAAGGATTATGAGTCATTCTTGTTGTAAACAAGAATATATGAATATTTTAATGGACGGCATCAAAGTGACAGCAGACATTGTACAGTAAGTAATGTTTTATTACGTTTGTTTATCATGAAGTTTGCAGTGAGTAGTAATCAGTAATCACTTGTAATGTGTTTTTGAAATGAATGCACCGCCATATGCTTAAAATCAGCAAACTAAGTAAATATTAAATGTTATTATAAATGTGCCTGTTTCTACATTACAAATATACTTACATCATTTATAAACCTGAATGTAGGTGTTTTAATATTTTTTTAAGCACATTATGGATAGAATAGAGCAACATCCATGAGCTCCATTGTACGCACAGTTTTGATTGCATGTATTTACTAATTAGAATACGTTAAGAAAAACATGTGTTTTTGTAATAGATAAGGATTGTGAATCATAGGCAAAATTTAAAAAAAGTGCAGTTTACCATGAATTGATTAACGTGGACCCCGACTTAAACAAGTTGAAAAACTTATTCGGGTGTTACCATTTAGTGGTCAATTGTACGGAATATGTACTGAACTGTGCAATCTACTAATAAAAGTATCAATCAATCAATTCCCCTTTAAGATTGTGATGCAGGCACATATGATACTCAAAATGTTCTAATTCGCTTCTATCTTGAAGGCTGTGTGTGTAAGCAATATGCATTTATAATTATTTAATACTTGTTTGCATTGACAAATGTGCTGTTTTAGACTGCAATATCAGAATATTACGAGAAAAAAGCCATATACAAAAAATCAGTTTTGAAGAAAAGAAAAACATAATATATCGAGAAGAACTTGGTCCTAATCACAACGTAACACTTCATGATTACATGCAATATGATAGCTGAGATAGGCTCCAGCACTCCTCGCAACCCAGAAAGGGATAAGTGGTAGAAAATGGACGGATGGATGATTTAATTCCATACTGTACTTGTTTTTTTGCCCATATCGGGACACCTGTAATACTAACATTACATTTAAACATGCAAGGTTAATCTATCCACCAAAGAAAAACAAAATGGTCATATTACAGCTTCCACTTCCAGGGTTTCCCCTAAACTGCCAAGATACCTGTGGTCGTGGGTGTGTGGTTAAGGTCGCAGTCACATGATGTCGTCCAGTAATTTGTATAATTTGCTATGATTATATGGTTTTCTTTAAAAAAGCTCAAAAAATTTATCCATACATTTAAAACAAATCCCTCATTAATTAGTATTAACATATTTTGTCAACGTTTTGACACATTTTCAATTGTTGCTGCATTTTTTACCATGTACTTAGTTGAGATTTTTTTCAAGTGCTTATAGAAATTGTATGACTTTTTTTTTTATTTTAAAACGACTAGCAACAATTCTAGCCTCTTCTTCTGGTGTTATTATAAAATGTACCCGTGTTTACTTCTGTTTCTCAATGTCCCTGACGAAAGAAGAGCTGCAGCAAGCATGACATCACACTTGATTCGCGCTGTTGCTTTAGTTGGACTTTCTCTTCTTTTTGTAGATCGCCGTCCGCGGGTATATCTGCAATATATCTAAAAGTCACGTCCACATCGCAGACCTACTGATAACACTCTAGACAGTCACAAAGGCGTAAATGTTGTTTACATCCAGTTTCGGACAGTCACAAAGGCGTAAGTTTTGTTTACATCCAGTTTCGGTAGCGCGGTTTTCGGTGATCAAAGTCCTTTTCGGTGTTCAGGTTTTCAGTACATCACTTGTCAATAGGGCGCAAATAATGGGCTGTATAAATCAATTCACACTGGAACGGCCAGCTAATGTTAATGTTATATGTTTGTGTGGTCTGGATTTGATGTCAATTTTTCCCATGGTCGCAAACACAGTGTCCGTACATGAAAGGTGATTGGTAAGCTTGAGGAAGTGTTGTGTGTCAGGGGAAGTGCGGACTCATGAGACGAAAGTCTTTGCATGGGAGGTAAAACCTGTTGGAATGGTGCCCTGTATCATAAGATTGGTAATCAAAGTTAAAAATAGCGTCAGAGTTTGTGTGTTTTTTTTCTCGGGGCTACAATACAATACATTATATTACTTTTAATTTGTTTTCAAGTTACAAAAAAACCCTTTCAATGTATAGCGGTATTAAAACTGCTGTGGCGACGCCACATTCGATTACATTAAGGGAAAACTCTGCACGTCTGTAGCTGACTGACGGCTAGTTGCTAGAGCTACAGGCTTTATTTTAGGATGTGTAGCAAAGCCTCAGGAAAAAAGTGCACTTACTTCATGTAAATAGTTTGAGAAGTTTCTTGTCTCAAAAGTAGAGCAAACAATGTTCGGAAAACCTAAAGTAATACTTAAATTATTGTTGGTAAGGTTTGGTGATGGCCTCAGCTTGACCCAGGAACAGACAAATTAAATTTCTCTTCATTTCAATTGCAACAACTCTTGCACTGTAATGTAGATTGGTGCCATTGTTATGTCTGTGAGTCAGCGCCCTTAAAGGGGAACATTATCACCAGACCTATGTAAGCGTCAATATATATAATGATGTTGCAGAACAAAGACCATATATTTTTTTAACCGATTTCCGAACTCTAAATGGGTGAATTTTGGCGAACTAAATGCCTTTCTATTTATCGCTCTCGGAGAGATGACGTCAGAACGTGACGTCACTTAGGTAATAAAGCCGCCATTTTCTCAAACACATTACAAACACCGCGTCTAATCTCCGTTATTTTCCGTTTTTTCGACTATTTTCTGGAAGCTTGGAGACATCATGCCTCGTGGGTGTGTTGTCGGAGGGTGTAACAGCACTAACAGGGAGGGATTCAAGTTGCACCACTGGCCCAAAGATGCGAAAGTGACAAGAAATTGGACGAAATTTGTTCAAAATACGAGGGTTTGGGGAAAGCCGACGAAATGGTCAGTAGTTTGTTCCGCACACTTTACAGACGAAAGGTGTGCTACTACAGAGATGGCAAGATTGTGTGGACCTCCTGCGACACTCAAAGCAGATGCATTTCCAACGATAAAGTCAAAGAAATCTGCCGCCAGACCCCCATTGAATGTGCCGGAGTGTCTGCACATTTTACCGACGGTGCTAAGGCAGACATGGCACAGAGATTTATGGATAACCTGTAGATGCATTTCCAACGATTAAGTCAACTAAATCACAAAGGTGAGTTTTGTTGATGTTATTGACTTATGTGCTAATCAGACATATTTGGTCGCGGCATGACTGCCAGCTAATCGATGCTAACATGCTATTTAGGCTAGCTGTATGTACATTTGAAACTATATTTACATCCAGCGTTTCCCTCCACCCACATTTAATGCCAAACATACACTTATCAATCGATGGATTTAAGTTGATCCAGTGTCACAAGATGCGAAACTTCCGATCGTTGGTCTGCACATTTTACCAGCGATTCTAAGGAAAACATGGCCGAATAGCATCAATAGCTATTCGCTCAATAGCTTCAGTTTCTTCTTCAATTTCGTTTTTGCTATCTGCCTCCATACTCCAACCATCCGTTTCAATTCATGCTTAATTTGTTGAATCGCTTAAGCCGCTGAAATCCGAGTCTGAATCCGAGCTAATGTTGCTATATCTTGCTGTGCTATCCGTATTGGCATCACTGGATGACGTCACAGGAAAATGGACGATGGCTTCACAGATAGCGAAAATCATTCACTTTAAAGCTTTTTTTTTAGGGTTATCCTTGATGGGTAACATTTTTTTTTTTTTACTTCAAAAAATAAAATAAGCCACTGGGAACTGATTTTTATTGGTTTTAACCCTTCTGAAATTGTGATAATGTTCCCCTTTAAAACCAAACAAAAAGCTTGTAAAGATGGCGTCACTAACGCGTGTCCACCGTCTTCCTTGTGAAGACGTTAGTCCTGTCTCCAGGTGACATCGTCAAAGTGCGTCTCCAGTGTCAGACTGAGTCCAGGAGGCGACAAGGCAGCTCGGCCCATCCCAAGTACCGCGGTCCCATCCACTGCCTGCTGAGCATTGTCAGAGAAGAGGGCTTCCGGGGTATCTACAGGGGGGTCGTGCCTCTCATGCTTAGGGACGGACCGTCCTTTGCCACCTACTTTTTGACCTACGCCAGCGTTTGTGAATGGCTGACGGAGAGTGGCAAAGAGAAGCCAGGTAAATGAGAAGCGATATCGCCAGTAAGTAGACGTGTTTCAATGTCTGTATCGTCTCGTCCAGCCTGGGGTGTGGTGATGCTGGCTGGGGGCGTGGCGGGAATGGCGGGGTGGACCCTTGGCACGCCTATGGACATCATCAAGGCACGCCTACAGATGGACGGCGCCCGGGAGAGGAAGCTCTACAGAGGTTTTTTTCACTGCATCGCGGAAACGGCGCGCACTGAGGGCCCCAGGGTCTTCTTCCGGAGCTGGGGCATCAACTGCCTGCGCGCCTTCCCAGTCAACATGGTGGTGTTCGTCATGTATGAGTTGCTCACCCACGTCCTGCAAGACACGCATGACAGTATGCCCCCTTCGCGGGTCAGCCTGGAATAACAGAACATGGTACCAGGAAAAGAGATCCCACCTTCTGAATATTAAAAATTGTATCATAAAACGTGTGATTAATGTACAAACCATGTATCAAGCAACATTTGGTTACATACGTTTAAAGAGAAGTGCGAGTGTTAAATAATATCATGTTAGGTTAGCTTATTCATGAAGTAAAACAAATTGCAAGCTTCCAAATCTGTAGCTGACTGACGGATGTCTAACTGAGATCTCGGGGACGTTTTGGAACATGTAGAGAAAGTTTTTCCCTTTCAAAAGGGAGCGTTATAGTGTCTTTTTTCTCTAGTGAGAGGGACTATATATTTATATCATTTTTATTACTGTCATTAAAAAGCTATTTTGCATAACAATAACTTTCTTTGTACAGTCATAATAAAGTGTTAAATGTTACATGAATAATTAATATTGTGGATTAATTTATTGTTTGTTTGTTTTTTTGAACATTTAGATATTCCGCTGTAGTATATTCAGTATTTATGGCCGCGGATGTTACAAGCTGAGGTATTCAAGGGCACATGTACTGTACATCAACAAGTAGCCACTGGAGGGCGCTCCTCTACTAGCCAATTGTTGCTGGAAGTAGTATAACCAGGAAGCTGAAGGACGCACATCATCAAAAATATTATCTCAAGTTTGTTTCCGTACCATTAAATAAAAAGTATAACGCCTGTTTGAAGTGTGGGTTGTATAACAGTTAAATATATGCTACTGCTGCTTCTATCTTCATGACTAAAAGGAAAGTGAAGCCTTTAAAGGGGATCTACACTTCTTTTTTTAAATTGTGCCTATCATTCACAATCCCTCTGTAGGACAAGCACGCATTTTTTTTTATTTTTGTGCATTCTAACTCGTAGAAAAACAATAGCAAAAGTCAGCTAACAATTGCACCAATGGGACTTGCTGTATTCCTCCTACAGCACATCCGGAAGGTATTGACAGCGTTTCACATTTTCCACTTACTAGACTTTCAGTTTTTTCACGAAGGAGGCCTGCGAGGTTATGTTATGTGATATTGGAAATTTTTAAAGTTTTGTATGAAAAAATATTACCTTGGAGTAAAAAGGAACAATAAAATAAACATGAACAAGGGGTAAATAAAAAAAGAAAATCAGGGAGTATTTTCACCACAGTTTCAACTACTTTTACTTTTCTGTTATTGCAATGAATGACGCACAGGGTTGCCACTTACTCCTATCATGGGATTTATTTTTTTTTACTGTAACTTAAAGGTCCCATATGTAATCATTGTGTGTCAAGTCATCATTAAATGACATTGATATGTCAAAAGGCATTAATAAATCATCTTGTTTTTGAATACAGTACCTTTATAACTGATAACAGTAGTTCAACCAGGATATGCTCATTTCAAAATTAGATTTACAGCGCCGAAATGTTTTTATTGTTTTAATTTCGATGCCCCGCCCTCCACCGTTTAACCAATTAAAAAATCTGTGAAAGTGTCCCGTCTAGGTTGCCAGTTACGCACCACCCTCTTCGTCGAGCTTCTGCCACTGGTAAAGTTACTAAACATGTCAGACCTTGGTAAATATAAATTGCGTCGTTACGATTTTCAACTTATTCAACTTAAAGCCAGGAACATAACGACGATTTGTATCGGGGATGCGTTTGAAAGATGGAGACAATTGAAGGTGGAGAAGATTTTTTCATCTGATGCCAAACTTGCTAATTTCCTCCTTGATAGGTAAGTCAGTCATTTATGTTTTCTTATTACTTGTAATAAATGGGAATGGACATTTTGTTTGTAAACTATACTGTCCAATACAGTCTATGACCTTGTCTAACAAAGGTAGTATGTTTATGCAACAAATGCTTAGGAGTGAAGCAACATCACACTAGTGTAGCTTAGCATGCTAGCCTGGTTAATGACACAAGGACATACAGGCTAACGGGGGAAATATATGCCCCTGAGCCTGATGTGTCATGCAACTGAAGGAGCTAAATATATTTTCAACATATAAAACCTATGTGGATATGGGTAGTGTCAGTGCCTATTTCGTTCTCAATATGCTGATACAAAGAGGAAAAGGGCTCCAACATTAGCACGGTTAGTTGCGGTTTCTGGTACTGTTTGTGCATCGGCACCTATGTGGTGGTATTTGCTTGGCACAATACAATGCATTACATGTAATGATTTTCTACTTTGTGTATTGACATAGTAGTAGGCTATATTATTTATGCGTAATGTGGGTTGGCTCAAAGAATTGTACTCTGCACTGAAAGATGGTGATGTGCGTACATGGAAGAGAATGCAGTGTCAGGTTGGATGCAACATGGAGTAACGAAATGTGGCGGTAATTTTTTACTGTTGGCCTTGACTTGCCATCAAAGTAGGCCTATGAGATGTGTAATATATTACATATAATTATTTTGATGATGGTGCGTGCGGTCAAACAAGACATTTTAGCAGGGTAATGCCAACAATCTGTCAAGACTCCCAACGAAACTATTGCCGAGTAACTTTACAAATACAATTGGCTAATGGACATTAGTAAAATGTGGCATAATTACTTAGTAAACCATCTTGCAAGAAGCATAAAGTAGAGAAACCTACAAAGTAGGACTCGTCGATTGCCTTTTGAAGTTTATTGGAGTAAGATTGTGATTTGGCTGTGGATCTGGCAACCTCAGCCATGGAGAGTGGGAGGGGACTACAGAATTTTGAATGTGATTGCAGTGCCCTTTCTGGCCACATTACTACATCTGGCAGCTTTAAATCAATGCTTTCAGTCTTACAGAAATAACCTTTTAAAGTATCAGTAATGTGAATTGAAGTATTTGTTTTAAATAAAGTAGCAAAATAATAATTGATTTGCCATTTAAGGCTGTTGAGCACAAATACTGTATTTTTAAATAACGTTTGTTTTGTCATGTGTATTCTTTTAAATCAGTGGTCCCCAATCACCGGTCAGGGGACCAGAATCTGTTTTTGACGCATTTGCTACCGGGCCGCAGAAAAACATTAAATAATTTACAAACGACTGCATTTTCTCCGACTTAACTTTTGCCTGTCCCACTAGACACACCAATAAGCTTGTTAATAGATGTAGGATAAAACTCCTCATAGGAAATTTCCCTTTGGTATATATTTGTGACACGATACAATGCACATTAATGAACATATCAAATATAAATGTGACAGATTGTAACCAAAGGCTGATTTCCATCTGCAGTCCCCAGCAGGTTGATGGTAACCTACTGGGGATATAATTTCTAAAGAAACAAGCCCAGGGCTCCCACTAATTCAGCTTTGTAGTGAGTTGTATTTTTCCTGCACTTATTTTATTAGGATTACATCTCCTCTCCGGCCTGGGAACGCTTCGGGATGCCCCAGGAGGAAGTTGCTAATTTTGTTCTGGAGAGGAAAGTATGGGGGTCTTTGCTGGAGCTGTTGTCCCCGCGACCCGATTCCTGATAAGCTGTTGAAGATGGATGAAAGGATGCACTTATTTTTGCTGTATTTCTCTTGCACAAGTGGAAAGCCAGTCCCTGAAAATAATGCTTACATTCAACCAGTCGGTGACACAAAAAAGGTTGGGGACCCGTGTTTTAAATGACATTATTATTCAAATTAAGATTGCAGAAAAGAGACAGTGACGGCGTGCACGAAAATAACTGCCGTAAAATAAGTTGACGGAAGTTACTTAGTCATTCCTTTGAGATCTTTGCTGTGTGCTTAAAGTTGTAGTCCTGCTGAAAGATGAACCATCGCCTCAGGCTCAGATCAAGAGCGCTCTGAAACAGGTTTTGATCTGGAATGTCCGTGTAAATCCCTGCATTCATTTTTCCCTCTAACCTGACTAACCTCCCAGTGCCTGCCGCTGAAAAACATCCCCACATCATGATGCTGCCACAACCATGCTTCTTTATAGGGATGGTATTGGCCTTGTGATGAGCGGGGCCCGGTTTCCTCCAAACATAATGCCTGGCATTCAAGCCAAAGAGTTCAATTTTCGTCTCATCAAACCAGAGAATTTTGCTTCTCTTGGTCGGAGACTCTAACAAACTTTTACTAAGAATTGGCTTCCGTCTGGCCACTAAACCATACAGACCTGATTGGTGGATTGCTGCAGAGATGGTTGTCCTTCTAGAGCAGGGGTGTCAAACTCAAATACAGAGCGGGCCAAAATTTAAAACTGAACGAAGCCGCGAGCCGAGGTTGAACAAGTTAATCCTTTAATAGGGACCCAAACAAGTTTTGCATTGAATATTGACCAAGCAAGGCTTATATAACTTTATAGTGACATGCAAAATCGAGTTTAAAATAATAATAATTAAAAAATATCAATGGCATATCAAATAAAATAAAAATACAAATTGAATGCCTCTTTTCGGTGGCGGGTTTGAGTTGGGGCGGGGTTTGGTGGTAGCGGAGGTGTATATTGTAGCGTCCCAGAAGAGTTGGTGATGTAAGGGGTTCTGGGTATTTGTTCGATTGTGTTTATGTTGTGTTTATGTTGTGTTACGGTGTGGATGTTCTCCCGAAATGTGTTTGTCATTCTTGTTTGCTGTGGGTTCATTGTGTGGCGTATATTTGTAACAGTGTTAAAGTTGTTTTACGGCCACCCTCAGTGTGACCTGTATGGCTTTTGACCAAGTATGCATTGAATATACTTGTGTGTGTGTGTATGAGCCGCATATATTATGTGAGTGGGTTGGCACACTGTTTGTATGGAGGAAAAGCGGACGTGACGACATGTAGAGAACGCTAAAGGCAGTGCTTTTACGGCCCGCCCCCAATATTATTGTCCAGGTGGAAATAGGGAGAAATTCGGGAGGGGCACTGACCTTCGGGAGTCACCCGGGAAAATCGGGAGGGTTGACGAGTATGAGTATTAGTGGTGAATGCGGTGTTACAGCGGCGGGCCAGCTCTAATGTTAATTTGATATTGCCTGAAGGGCCAAATGAAATTACACGGCGGGCCAGAGTTTGACACCCCTGTTCTAGAACAGGGGTGTCAAACTCAAAGACAGAGTGGGCCAAAATGTAAAACTGAACAAAGCCGCGGGCCAAGGTTGAACAAATTAACCTTTTAATAGGGACCCAAACAAGTTTAGCATTGAATATTGAACAAACAGGGCTTATATAACTTTATAGTGACATGCAAAATCGAGTATCAAATAATAATAATAATAATTAAAAAATATCAATGGCATATCAAAGTATATTTAAATACAAATTGAATGCCTCTTTTCTATTTGCAGCCTTCTGAGGTAAATATCAAAATAAACTTTTTCCACAGGCTAATAATACATTTAAAAATAAAATAATAATGAATGAATCAAACATTCAAGCCTTTAAGTAGCAAGAGAAAGTGCAAGAATAAAATGTTAATTATTGCTCAGTTTGCTACACTGATTTGCTTTAACGCTGAATATGGAACAAGCAACGCTTTTATAACTTAATAGTGCAAACTCAACCTTCAAAAAATTTACAAAAAAACATCAATGGTATATTAAATACAATTTAAATAAAAAAAATGTAATGCCTCTTTTCTATTTGCAGCCTTCTGAGGTAAATATCAACATTAACTTTTTCCACAGGCTAATTTGAAAATAAAAAAAACAATGAGGTGGGTGGGGTTGGGGGGCAGTGTTTGGTGGTAGAGGGGGATGTATATTGTAGCGAAGAGTTAGTGCTGCAAGGGATTCTGGGTGTTTGTTCTGTTGTGTTTATGTTGTGTTACGGTGTGGTTGTTCTCCCGAATTGTGTTTGTCATTCTTGTTTGGTGTGGGTTCACAGTGTGGCGCATATTTGTAACAGTGTTAAAGTTGTTTATACGGCCACTCTCAGTGCGACCTTTATGGCTGTTGAACAAGTATGCATTGCATTCACTTGTGTGTGTGTACAAATCGCTTATATTATGTGACTGGGCCGGAACGCTCAAAGAGGACGTGACGACAGGTTGCAGAGAACGCTAAAGGCAGAGCCTTTAAGGCACGCCCCCAATATTGTTGTCGGGGTGTAAATCGGGAGAAATACGGGAGAATGGTTGCCCCGAGAGGCTTCACGGTGAAGGAGGGGTTGGTGCGTCTGCCTCACAATACGAAGGTCCTGAGTAGTCAGGGTTCAATCCCGGGCTCGGGATTTTTCTGTGTGGAGTTTGCATGTCCTCCCCGTGAATGCGTGGGTTCCCTCCGGGTACTCCGGCTTCATCCCACCTCCAAAGACATGCACGTGGGGATAGGTTGATTGGCAACACTAAATTGGCCCTAGTGTGTGAATGTGAGTGTGAATGTTGTCTGTCTATCTGTGTTGGCCCTGCGATGAGGTGGAGACTTGTCCGGGGTGTACACCGCCTTCCGCCCGATTGTAGCTGAGATAGGCGCCAGCGCCCACCGCCACCCCAAAGAGAATAAGCGGTAGTAAATAGATGGATGGATGGGTTGCCCCGAGAGGTTTTCGGAAGGGGCACTGAACTTTGGGAGTCTCCCGGGAAAATTTGGATGGTTGGCAAGTATGAGTATTAGCTGTGAATGCGGTGTTATAGCGGCACCGCCATTGTATAGTACCGGCGGGCCAGCTCTAATGTTAATTTGATATTGCCTCAAGGGCCAAATGAAATTACACGGCGGGTCAAATTTGGCCCGTGAGCCAGAGTTTGACACCTATGGTTTAGACGGCCGGCTAGCTCCAAACTTCTCCTATTCACAGATGTTGGAGGCCACTGTGCTCATTGGGACCTTCAAGGCGGCAGATATTTTTTTTTGTACCCTTCCCTAGATTTGTGCCTCAACACAATCCTGTCTCGGAGGTCTACAGACAATTCCTTCAACTTCATTCTTGGTTTGTTCTCTGCCATGCCCTGTCAAGTGTGGTACATTATATATAGACAGGTGTGTGCCTTTCCAAATCATGTCCAACCAACCGATCAGGTGGATTCCAATTAAGCTGTAGGAACATCTCAGGGATGATCAGTGGAAACAGGATACACCTGATCTCACTTTGGAGCTTCATGGCAAAGGCTGTGAATACTTACTTATGTACATGTGATTTTTTAAATTTTTTATGGTGAATTAATTTGCTAAATTTTATAAAGTTAAAAAACCTTGTCACATTGTCATTAGGAACTTTGAGGACAAAAATGAATTCATTCCATTTTAAAATACATCCAAAAGCCTCTATTATCCTTTAATATACACACTAAGTACATATGCGAAGTAGTAACAGGCACATTAATGATAACATGTAATATTTACATATGTTGCTCATTTCAAGCATACCTTCAACAACAACACTAATGTGCCTCATGCATACGCATAATAAAACAATCACTTATTGTACAATGTCTGCTGTCACTGGGATGCCAATTGATCGGGGTGTTTATATCTTAATCATAATTCTCCTCTACGTTAAAAAGAATATTTCAAAAAGTTTTAAAGTTGCCAAAAACAAGCGTCTTTTCATGTCTTTCTAGCCACCTCCGAATATAAGTTACAGTAGATATCAAAATTTAGCAATTTCTTAGTTTATGGCCATAACCTTCTACCATATTGGTGAGAGCCATGATTTATAGCAGGGGTGTCAAACTCATTTTAGATCGGGAGCCACATAGAGAAAAATCTACTCGTAAGTGGGCCGGAGTGGTAAAATTACGGCACGATAACCTAAAAATAAAGACGACTACAGATTGTTTTCTTTGTTAAAAATAGAACAAGCACATTCTGAAAATGTACAAATTATGTTTTTTTACACTTACATGTTGCAGTTAATAGTATTCTGTCTTTATTTGTCGTTATTTATACTTTCTGAATAAATTACGTGATAATGTTCATCAGTCAATTCATTGGTGTTAATTTTCAATCCATAAAGATAAAAAAATAATATCAATATCAAATTATAGGATGTTATTTATGTAGTTTGTTCATTTTCCTCGACTGGTGCACTGACATATTGTGGTTTATTTTGTAGCACAATCTACAAAGATACAAATAATTGCTATTCTGACATCTAGTGGACACATTTAGAACTGTTTATTTCATTTAAAAATTCTGGCTCATTTTTGTACTTAGCAAACTCATCCGGCGGGCCGGATAAAACCTGTTCGGGGTCCTGATCCGGCCCGCGGGCCGTACGTTTGACACCCCTGATTTGTAGTGTAGAATTTACTTTTACCAACTCATAGGCCGGTGATCGGCAACCCGCGGCTCTAGAGCCGCTGCGGCTCTTTAGCTCCGCCCTGGTGGCTCTATGGAGTTTTTTCAAAAATGTATGAAAAATGGAAAAAGAGGAGGGGGGAAAAACACATATGTTTTAATATGGTTTCTGTAGGAGGACAAACATGGCACAAACCTTCCTAATTGTCATAGAGCACACTATTTGTATTAAACATGCCTCACTGTTTCGAGTATTTGGTGAGCGCCGTTTTGTCCCACTAATTTTGGCGGTCTTTGAACTCACCGTAGTTTGTTTACATTTATAACTTTTTCTGACTTTCTAGGACGTGATTTATGCCACTTCTTTTTCTGTCTCATTTTGTCTACCAAACTTTTAACAATGTGCATGAATGCACAAAGTTGAGTTTTGTTGATGTTATTGATTTGTGTGGAGTGCTAATCAGACATATTTGGTCACTGCATGACTGCAAGCTAATCAATGCTAACATGCTATTTAGGCTTGCTATATGTACATATTGCATCATTATGCCTCATTTGAAGCTATATTTAAGCTCATTTAGTTTCCTTTAAACCTCTTAATTCAATGTATATCTCATTACACACTGTCTGCATGTAATATGGCTTTTAATTTTTTGCGGCTCCAGACAGATTTGTTTTTGTATTTTTGGTCAAATATGGCTCGTTCAACATTTTGGATTGCCAACCCCTGTCATAGGCAATGCAACAGCAGTTCAGTACTGTATGCTAGTTAGCTCCCGGCGTCGCTATAAATAGTTTGTCTGCATAAGCGCTTATAATGACAATATTGCAAATACTTGGTTAATATTCATGTCACAAGATGTAAATAGAGTATTATGGCAGTTTTTTATTATTATTTTTAAAGTGCTTTATGGGCACAATGTTGACTCCCTTTAGCTGCATTGTTTCCCACCTCGTACTTGCCAAATATTAAAAATTAGAATGCATAAAAATAATAAAAACGTGTTTATTCTCATTTTACATAGGGATTGTAAACAATAGGCAAACTTCCAAAATGGTGCAGTTCCCCTTCAATGATAATAACATCCTCAAAGTGTTTTATTAGTGTAATTTTAGTTTTACAATAATAAACAATTGCTTGAGGTTTATAGTGAAGATTTAATAGCATAATTAAAAACACCAATAATCCTAAAAAGGTTCATCATGTTTGTCTCCAGTAAACTTTTATCCACTGTTTTCCCATTGCTATCAAGTTTTGACAGGATGACAACTTTGGCTGTTTTCTAAAGTAAATGTTTATTCCTTCCTGATAACTTCACAGGACAATTGTGTCGACTTTTTAATCACCGATCGGTTTCTAATATTAAGGAATTGTGCTGAAACACAGGAAAAAAAGCCAAAAAATCCTAAATGTTTTTTTTTTTTGTTTGTGGCTTTTGATTAAATTCTTCCTTTCTTTTATTAGGCCACAAGCAGACGCAACTATAGCGATCTTCACTAGCTCGTGAACTACTTAAGCTTTGATTTACTCAGAGAGTCAAAGAGGTAATTATCTACTCAACTGCAGAGAGTACTAGGACAAGAGTATTTTTTGGGTACTTTTGTGACAATTTGCTAGTTTAAAAATTATTTTTGTCATTCTAACAATAAAGATAAACAAATTCATATTTAATTGTATGGATTTGAATATCATATGTAACTTGATGTTTTTACATTTATTTTCATTGATAAAGAAATTGAATAACATCATGTTATAAATGTTTTGGAAAACAATATACTGGAAGTGAAGGCACAGAAATATTTCGATTAAAAAAAATGGAAATAAACATACTTAAACATTTGGAAGTAAAAACAAGCAAATGTTTAAAAGTATGAATACACAAATATTATGAAGAAAAATACACAAATATATATTGAATAAAAAGTTTGAAGTCAAAATACAATTATTTTGAGAAAAAAATCCGCAAATATTTTGACGAAAAATTCAAAAACGTTTTTTATTTTTAAAGTAAAAAAAAAATATTCACATATTTTGAATTAACAATACATACATAATTGGGAACAAATCTACACATTTTTAAAGTAAAAAAAAATATTCACATATTTTAAATTAACAATACATATATATTTTAAAGTAAAATATGCTAATATTTTAAAGTAAAATTAAAAAATGTTGTGAAACAAACGCAAATATTTGGAAGTAAAACAATGCTGACAATGGAAAGTAAAACAGTGTTTTACATAGATATAGGAAGTAAAATATGCTTTAAAAGTAACATAAACAGAGTGTTGAGTCCAATGTGAAAGATGCAGTAAAAAAGACATTTAAATAGAGTGTTATGAGTCATCCTCATCATCATGACATCACGTCTTCTTTTTATCGTCAAGCTGTGAGCTTTAATGTCAATGCAATAAAAGACCTTTTAAGAGACGTTAACAAGCGGCTCGATGGCATCACGTCTGCTGAGCATTGGTCCTCGTTGGGCACAATATGGTGTCTGGGCTATTTTGGGAGGTTGGTGGTCTCCTGTGGGTGAAGTGTGCTGCTGGGTGAATTTGCTGCAGGAGCTCAAGCAGATGAGGCCTGCCTGCCTTGAGCCTCGCTGACAATAATCAGCGGCCACACGTGGGGGAGAAGGACGCCACCTGAGATGCCAGCAGGATGACAGACAAGACGGACTGAAGGATGTGACAATTAGGGGCAAAAAGTCAGAGTTGAAAGAATGTGAAAAGGAAGAGGATGCTGAGAATACATTGAAAAGGTGGAGAGTCAGTCTGTCCTTGCGATGGCAAACCAGTGTGAGTGCTATTGCACCAACAGCACAAAAAATTAACCTTATTTTCCTCAACAAGTCAACTAAACTATTTTCATTATGGTCTGTCAGACTTCTTCAAAGGCAAAGTTTGACTTGATATTTTTCATTTAGTCCACTTCTTTTTTACACTTGTATGGTAAACTGTGACATTTGAAAAAAATGTTTTAGTATTTACATGACTTTGGGGAATATTCAGACAGTGTAAATATTCTGTGGTGTTTCTCCACACCTTGAGCGGCCTGCTTCCTGTGTCTCTTTTCATAATATTTGCTTTTACCGTTTTAGAGAATCCTCTCCATCTGCATGAAATAGTCTGCTGCGTGCGTCATCCTGACAGACAGCATGACAATGTTCGATATACACAGTATTTGCAAATGCTATTTCCTGGAAAATGTAAATCACAGCACAATAACGTCAATTAAATCCATCACTGCATTCAAATTTCTCACAAACACTTTTATAGGTGAGCCTGTGCTCAGATTGGTCAGCAGCAAACACCCGAAGGCCTTAAGAGGGGGGAAAAGGAACAAATGCACTGTTGTTGTTTGCATTGAGTTAAGTTCTCAAAGTGTCTAATTAGTGTTGTGTTGTGTTATGTGCTTAACTTGGTCTGAAACATTGATATAATCCTTTGTACATTCTGTAAATTCTGAGCAAGATTAAATGTCTAAACTGTTACCTGACCTCAACCTCTGTTAATGGACGTTTCCTATATGTAGAATTATTTATTAGGTCAGGATGAACATAGTTTGTATCAGAATGAGTATATACAGTATTATCCATCCATTTTCTACCGCTTATTCCCTTTTGGGGTCGCGGGGGGCGCTGACGCCTATCACAGCTACAATCGGGCGTAAGGCGGGGTACATCCTGGACAAGTCGCCACCTCATCGCAGGGCCATATATACAGTATTATTGTTGCGATCTGCTGCTCAGATCTACACTATTTTTCTATTTTGTATATTTCTCCGACTCCTTATTTCCTGTTTGCTTTGTCACCATGGTCACTCATCAGTCCACCTGCTAGTCTCGCCCCGCACACCTGCTACTAATTATCACCCTCCTATTTAAACTCACCTTTTCTGTTCACTCATTCTCGGATCCTAATTTGCCTACGTGCTACAGTGACGACTCCCATCTTTCATTCGTATGTATTTTCTCGCTAGCTCTTACGCTAAGCCAATTTATATTCCAGCTTTCATGCTGAAAGTTTTTGTTTACTCTTTTGTATCCTCGTACCAAGTTTTAGTTTACCTTGTGTTTATCCTAGCTTTCACGCTAGCGTCTTTTGTTTACCTTTTCTCTTCACACCAGTGTTTTTGTTCCTAGCCTTTTCATTATTGAAGTTAATAATATTTTATATAGCGCTTTTTCTCTAGTGACTCAAAGCGCTTTACATAGTGAAACCCAATATCTAAGTTACATTCAATCAATCAATCAATCAATGTTTACTTATATAGCCCTAAATCACTAGTGTCTCAAAGGGCTGCACAAACCACTACGACATCCTCGGTAGGCCCACATAAAGGCAAGGAAAACTCACACCCAGTGGGACATCGGTGACAATAATGACCCAGTGGGACGTCGGTGACAATGATGACTATGAGAACCTTGGAGAGGAGGAAAGCAATGGATGTCGAGCGGGTCTAACATGATACTGTGAAAGTTCGATCCATGATGGATCCAACACAGTCGCGAGAGTCCAGTCCAAAGCGGATCCAACACAGCAGCGAGAGTCCCGTTCACAGCGGAGCCAGCAGGAAACCATCCCAAGCGGAGGCGGATCAGCAGCGCAGAGATGTCCCCAGCCGATACACAGGCAAGCAGTACATGGCCACCAGATCGGAACGGACCCCCTCCACAAAGGAGAGTGGGACATAGAAGAAAAAGAAAAGAAACGGCAGATCAACTGGTCTAAAAAGGGAGTCTATTTAAACGCTAGAGTATACAAATGAGTTTTAAGGTGAGACTTAAATGCTTCTACTGAGGTGGCATCTCGAACTGTTACCGGGAGGGCATTCCAGAGTACTGGAGCCCGAAATGAAAAAGCTCTATAGCCCGCAGACTTTTTTTGGGCTTTGGGAATCACTAATAAGCCGGAGTCCTTTGAACGCAGATTTCTTGCCGGCACATATGGTACAATACAATCGGCAAGATAGGATGGAGCTAGACCGTGTAGTATTTTATACGCAAGTAGTAAAACCTTAAAGTCACATCTTAAGTGCACAGGAAGCCAGTGCAGGTGAGCCAGTACAGGCGTAATGTGATCAAACTTTCTTGTTCTTGTCAAAAGTCTAGCAGCCGCATTTTGTACCAACTGTAATCTTTTAATGCTAGACATGGGGAGACCCGAAAATAATACGTTACAGTAGTCGAGGCGAGACGTAACAAACGCATGGATAATGATCTCAGCGTCTTTAGTGGACAGAATGGAGCGAATTTTAGCGATATTACGGAGATGAAAGAAGGCCGTTTTAGTAACGCTTTTAATGTGTGCCTCAAAGGAGAGAGTTGGGTCGAAGATAATACCCAGATTCTTTACTGTGTCGCCTTGTTTAATTGTTTGGTTGTCAAATGTTAGAGTTGTATTATTAAATAGAGTTCGGTGTCTAGCAGGACCGATAATCAGCATTTCCGTTTTTTTGGCGTTGAGTTGCAAAAAGTTAGCGGACATCAATTGTTTAATTTCATTGAGACACGCCTCCAGCTGACTACAATCCGGCGTGTTGGTCAGCTTTAGGGGCATGTAGAGTTGGGTGTCATCAGCATAACAGTGAAAGCTAACACCGTATTTGCGTATGATGTCACCTAGCGGCAGCATGTAGATGCTGAAGAGTGCAGGGCCAAGGACCGAACCCTGGGGAACTCCACACGTTACCTTAACGTAGTCCAAGGTCACATTGTTATGGGAGACACACTGCATCCTATCAGTAAGATAAGAGTTAAACCAAGACAGGGCTAAGTCTGACATACCAATTCGTGTTTTGATACGTTCTAATAAAATATTATGATCGAAGGTATCGAAAGCAGCTCTAAGATCGAGGAGCAGCAACATAGATGACGCATCAGAATCCATCGTTAGCAATAGATCATTAGTCATTTTTGCGAGGGCTGTCTCCGTGGAGTGATTTGCCCTGAAACCGGATTGAAAGGTTTCACATAGATTGTTAGACGCTAAGTGTTCATTTAACTGCTCCGCAACAATTTTTTCGAGGATTTTTGAAATAAAGGGAAGGTGAGACACCGGTCGGTAGTTTACCATGAGGTCACGATCGAGGTTAGGTCTTTTAAGAAGAGGATGAATAACCGCTTTTTTGAATCCTAGGGGAACAGTGCCCGAGGAAAGTGATAAGTTTATAATATTTAGCACTGATGGACCTAATAATACAAAGAGCTCCTTGATCAGTTTCCCAGGAAGAGGGTCAAGTAAACATGTTGTTTGTTTTATTCCATTTACACATTGTAACAATTCCTCTAATGTTATTTCCTCAAAACGAGAGAAACTATTTTAGAGGGCAGTATCCGCCGTATATACAATCGTGTCAGTGTTAATAGAACCCCGTTGCAGCTGGGACGCATTGTCTTTAATCTCCTTTCTAATGACTTCAATTTTCTTACTAAAGAATTGCATAAAGTCATCAGCTGAGTGGGTGGAGCTACTGGAAGGAGTCCCTTGTTGGGTTAGCGATGCTACCGTACTAAACAAAAATTTAGGATCGTTTTTATTACGGTGGATGAGATTTGAGTAATATTTAGCTTTAGCTAAGGTAAGCATGCGTTTATAAGTTATTAAACCATCACTCCATGCTTGATGGTGCACCTCAAGTTTAGTCGTGCGCCATTTGCGTTCCAGCTTTCTGCATAGTAATTTCTGAGCTCTAGTTTCTTCTGTAAACCACGGGGTGCGCTTTTTTGGAGCCTTTTTTAACTTTAGCGGTGCTATGTTATCAATGGTTTCGCGCAGGGCGTCGTTAAAGTTGTTAGTGAGGTTATCAATAGAGCCCACATAATTTGGGAATGGTGCCATTACCGAGGGCAGTAGGTCAGCAAGAGTTGTCGTTGTGGCCGTATTAATGTTGCGGCTGCTATAGCAGTTATTATTATTATTAGTTTGACGAACATGCGTCTGAACCTCGAATTTTATAAGGTAATGATCGGACAATACTTTAGTATACGGGAGTATCGTAACTTTGGAAACGGTGATACCCCTGACAAGCACTAGGTCTATCGTATTACCGTTGCGATGCGTGGGTTCATTTATTATTTGTGTGAGACCACAGCTATCAATTATAGTCTGGAGCGCTACGCACGGTGGGTCCGATGGGGTATTCATATGGATATTAAAGTCTCCCATTATGATTATATTATCGGCGTGTGTCACTAGATCAGCAACGAACTCTGAGAATTCATTGATAAAGTCCGAACAGGGCCCTGGGGGGCGGTAGATAACAGCCAGGTGTAGAGGCAGCGGTGTGACAGACCTCATAGTAAGCACCTCAAACGATTTATATTTATCATTTATGTTAGGACTAAGGTTAAAGTTTTCGTTGTATATTAGTGCGACCCCCCCACCCCTTTTAAGCGGACGGGCAATATGCGCATGTGTAAAGTTAGGAGGACATGCCTCATTTAGCGCAAAAAAGTCGTTTGGTTTAAGCCAGGTTTCGCTGAGACCGATGACGTTAAGATTGTTGTCTCTGATGATATCATTAACTAACAACGTTTTGGGAGACAATGATCTTATGTTTAAAAAACCTATATTATAGGTAGTGGGCTGTTTTAGGGAATTTTTGATCAAATTATCCGTAGTAGCAATATTAATAAAGTTGTGTTTATTATGCCCAGTGCATTTAGTATAGTTACGACCATATCTAGGAATTGATACGACGGGAATTTTTCGATTGTTTGATTGTTGCTTTGATAAACTGCACGCATCATGGTTAGCCACCTCAGTAACGGGGATTTTCCGATTGTTTGTTTGTTGTTTTGATAAACTGCACGCATCATAGTTAGCCACCTCGGTAAAACACATGTCCAACTCTGAAACACTCAAAGCAGAAAAAACTTGTTCTAATTTAACTGACTCCTTACCCAGACCAGTAGTCTCGCATCTTTCATTTAAATGCGGCTGCAGGATGGAGGGAAGTGGTGTTCTGTGGGGATTAGCCTTCTGCTTTGTTTTCGATCACACCGCTGGCGTCTGCTCCGTAGACGGCCCCCGCTGCTACTAGACTCCGCTGCTTCACAGGCCGCTGGATGTAGCCGCCGACGTATTCCCATGCTAGTTAGCACGTCGAACAAGCACGCGTCTATCAGTCCAAAACGGCCCGATATGTCCATATCCAGAAGTGTCTGGCGGTCGTACGTGATCACGGAGTGACCACGATGCGAGCCAGCCATGAGGTCTGCAGAACTGTCCGGCATTTCCGCCAAATGTTCCATCTTTAGCAATAGCTCCGCAATGTCGCAGCCCGTCCGGGCGCCGCCATCTTGGATCATTCAAACCAGTGTGGGTGGCACTGGAAGCAGGTGGGTAAAGTGTCTTGCCCAAGGACACAACGGCAGTGACTAGGTTGGTGGAAGCGGGAATCAAACCTGCAACCCTCAAGTTGCTGGCACGGCCACTATACCAACCGAGCTAAACCGCCCCACCATTAATCATTAAATAAATACCTTTATCTTACCTATGCTGTGTTCATCGCTTCGACGCATCCCTGGAAGAACCAATCCGGCATTACAATGCCACACAAGCGTCACAATTATTCCAGGATTAATATATATTATCAGTTACGGTGGGCAGGTGGGGCACGTAAGTGTCGCGATAGATAGATAAATAGATAGATAGATAGATAGATAGATAGATAGATAGATAGATAGATAGATAGATAGATAGATAGATAGATAGATAGATAGATAGATAGATGGATAGATATTTATTGATTTCTTCAGATGAGGTCAGTCAGAAAAAATTAAATTCCTGCAGCAGTGTACATAATTGATATCAAATTTAAAAAGTAAAAAGTAGATAAGGGGGTTATATATGGAAATAAAATAGAAAATATAGCAAGAATAAATATCCGTCCATCCCATCCATTTTCTACCACTTATTCCCTTTTTGGGGTCGCAGCTACAATCGGGCGGAAGGCGGGGTACACCCTGGATAAGTCGCCACCTCATCGCAGGGCCCACACAGATAGACAGACAACATTCACACTCACATTCACGCACTAGAGCCAATTTAGTGTTGCCAATCAACCTATCCCCAGGTGCATGTCTTTGGAAGTGGGAGGAAGCCAGAGTACCCGGAGGGAACCCACGCATTCACGGGGAGAACATGCAAACTCCACACAGAAAGATCCCGAGCCTGGGATTGAACCCAGGACTGCAGGACCTTTGTATTGTGAGGCAGACGCACTAACCCCTCTGCCACCGTGAAGCCCAAGAATAAATATATAACAGTAAAAATAAGAATATAACAAGAGAAACTATGCAGTGGTGACCATGTTATGAACATGTATTGCACTCTTAATTGCACTGTTTTTTGATGCAGTTATTTCAGTAAATAATAATAAATAATTGAAATAAAATTGAAGAATGAAATCATAAAATAAATATTGATATCAGGCCTCACAGCCTTTTGAGACACTTGTGATTTAGGGCTATATAAATAAACATTGATTAATTGATTGATTATACTGTTATAAATGTATTTTCTGTATGTTCAAACATTTTTTTAACATTTACTTTGTGTGTGTAAGGTAAAGACGCTAAGGGCTTGTCTTACTGGTTGGCCTGCCTATCCCAATGTCGACAAAATAAGACAGACATTTTTACACCATAAATGTCTAGTTTGTACACTACAGCCTGTTTAATATTTTTAATGTGAGTGTGCACTGTTATTCTCGATAATCCGACTATAAAAAAAGAGAAAAGAGAAGCTGCAGGCGCTGTAGCCCAGAGCCTCTTGAAGTACTCTGACCTAACTGGAAGTAGAGGGGGTGTTGTCAGATGCAAGAACATTGTATTAATGCTCTGCTGAATGAATGAATGAATGAATGAATGTGGCTGCTGATATAGAGCACTATATATCCAAGATCATATACTTCTCTAAACTTGACTTCAATACAAAACAGAGGGGAATATCTTAATACAAAGTCCATTTTCATGGAGGATTGTTCATGTACTTCACATAGAAATACAGTTCACCACCTTTGGCATCGGTGGAGCTCTACAAAACAAATGTCTTTTTTTTTTTTAGCTGAAAGGCAGCAGGCTGTGGATGGAGTTATCTTTACACTTAGGGCCTGATTTACTATAATCCAAATAAAACGCGGTAAAGAAAGTGTGCAATCTATGAAATAGCGTGCACTATTGTTTGGATTTACATGACATCACACCCGGCTCACGTTCGGCTCATTAAATATGCGTGGTGGTCAAGCCAGCGTCTGTTCTCAATGGGTACGAAACATAATTTTGCCTTTCTTGAAGAAAAAGTCTTGCAGTGTTTTTCAGCTGTACAAATTGTTCAAATCGCGAAAAGGATAAACATTTCTTCAGAGTTCCTCGAGAGGTAACGGTGGTTGTGGTGATCACAATGTGCAGAAGGCAGCAGGAGACAGCGTGCAGGTAAGAGACGTATTTAAATAAGAACAAACAGACGAGTGCAACAGGAAAAGCACTGAAGCATAGCTATGCTGTCACACACACACTCCGTGCTGCCCTCTGCTGTTGGAGCATGCAGAAGCTCCCCTGGAGACACCAGACACGCCAAGGCGATCATTAGACAGACCGCGCCCACTCTCCGCAGCAACTTGCAGCAATCAACGACTGACACACCTGGCATGGATCAAGGACGGCTTTATAAGAACGGTCGACGCTGACTCTTCGACGTGGGAACGTAATCTACTACCCATAGGATTTGGACGCTGAACATCCAACACGCACCTCAACAAACCTCACGGTATTTACATATGGTAATTCCACACATAGTCATTCATGCAGACACATAGTAGCATACACACTCCACGAATTCATCGAGTGGTCAATAAACCTATTGAACTTGACATCCCGTTGCTGTGTTGTCTCCTTCCCCAGTAGCAACATAACATGCAATACAAACAAAAAAACTTAACAGGCTATAAAGTTGAAAATGGTGGAAGACAGCAAAGGTTGACCAACATGAAACATTCAAGAAAAAAAAAACAATGTTTTGACACCAGCCAGCAGCAACAGCTGTGCTTAAATAGTCTTAAGCGCAAACAGGGAACAGGTGTGCTGCCAAACAAAGTCAAAGCGCTGCATAATCAAAATGGCAAGAAGTGCAAACAAAATACAGTAGAAGCACAAGACAGGAACTAAGACCCTAAAAACAGAAAAACACCAGCAAATTCAAACTAAGACACGATCTGGTGTGAACAGATCATGACACCCAAATGCCAGTGTGTACTGTAGATGGGGATGAGTGACCAGCATCAATGCAAAAGCCTTGTACACCTTTGTTAAATTAAACAGACACAACGTTTGGTCCTCATCTTTCTACTATCAAGGTGAGAGGCATGATTTATGATGTAAAAAAACATCCATCCATCCATCCTGGAGCCTATCTCAGCTACAATTGGGCGGAAGACGGAGTACACCCTGGACAAGTCGCCACCTCATCGCAGGGCCAACGCAGATAGACAGACAACATTCACACTCACATTCACACACTACGGCCAATTTAGTGTTGCCAATCAATCTATCCCCAGGTGCATGTCTTTGGAGGTGGGAGGAAGCCGGAGTACCCGGAGGGAACCCACTTATTCACGGGGAGAACATGCAAACTCCACACAGAAAGATCCCAAGCCCGGGATTGAACCCAGGACTACTGAGGACCTTCGTATTGTGAGGTACATGCACTAACCCCTTTCCACCGTGCTGCCCCAATTCTTGACTTTGGTGAGCTATACATACAACTGATTAATGTGTGTTTGCTTTTTTCATGACATATTTCAATGCAAATTTAACGCCTCTGTTTTGAACTTGAATCAACAGTCTTGTAGCAGCTATGTTTTAAAAGACTCAATTCACCCTGGCTCCCAAATGTCGGTGCTGTGCCTGCATAAAGTTGAACTTTGAAGACGTTATGAAATATTTGTTGAGTGAACAGTGAAGTGTTCCTTGCTGGGTTTGCTGCTACCAGGGGAATTCATCATTTTGTGTAGGTATTGTTACATATTCATAATTTGATTCAAACAAGCTTATTATTGAACTTTAACAGCAAATTGAATTTATTATAACTTTTATGACGTTGCATTTAATTACTGACATATTTAAATAAAAGAAAACAAATATTTAAATCTTTACAAAAGCCCGGGCTATGATCAGCTAAACCCCCGCCCCCCCCAGTGTTTATGCCACAAGCCGGCCCTGCTCGATACACCCACTTGAACCCGCTGACACTCTGGCAGAGCTCATGAGGAGACTGCAAGGCTTTTTTCAAAAGCAACCTTGTATCCTTTTGAACGACTGCATGAGGCCGCCTGCTTTTGTTATCCTTCCACCGGCTGCTGTTTGATGGCGACCTCCCTTTGACGTGAAAATAACAGCGAGGAACCAATTAATGACACAATACATCAGATCATCCATCGATGTTTTCTTCCACACCACAATGATCAATCAGATTTCCTGCCATTATTTGATGTTCCCATGGAAAGATGGTGGATGGCGTCCACGTCTGCATCGTCGCTGTGTTTGTCCACCAACACCACCAGTCCGCTTTTATGCTTGAACTTTTGAAGCCCACAAACAAACAAACAAAGGCGCTCTCATGCCCCCTGAAGCATTGAGTTTGACATATAAGGAATGTGCTGCATGGAGGCAGGAATAATGGCCAACATTCCTTCGGGTTATTCGGTCACACAATCAGCTTGCGCCGGTGTCCTTACTGCAAATGCAAACGTTTATTTTTTTTTAACTAATGCCACAATACCTTCCAATTGCCTTATTGTGATAGAACGGTTCTTCCAAGTATGAGTCAGGGAAGTCCAAACGCCCACGATTGCACAACTTTGAATTTCAGCTCAGAAAATAAAAGTTGCGACATTGTTCGCCGGTGTGTTTGTGTCACTAAGGAGCTTGTAAATATTAGGAGTATAACGGTACGTCATCATCACGGTTCAGTACACAAGTCGTTTTAAGGTCACACTATGCAGTCCAAAATTCAGAATAACTGAGTTCTGAAAAATCTAGCTACACGTAATGTTATTCCTTAAGGAACTCTCCTGAAGGAATCAATAAAGTACTATCTATCTATCTATCTATTCCGCTAGTAAATACGTTAAACTAAAGTGGCATGCCAGGCCAGTAGTTGGCAAGTTAAAGTTAAAGTACCACTGGCGTGCATTTGCAGTCTATTTTAGCTGCCTTCGGGTGGAAAGGCGGGGTACACCCTGGACAAGTTGCCAATTCATCCCAGGTTAGGGATATCCCAATCCAATATTGACATTGGGTAATGGTCTGATGTCAGCAAAACAAAAAACTTTAATAATATGTGCTTGCATGTAAAATGTGTGAGACAAGCTGTCCTGCAGCCAGTTTACTAGTGAAAAGGGGTTAGTGCATGTGCCTCACAATACAAAGGTCCTCGGTTCGGTTCCCAGGCCCATTGTCTTTCTGTGTGGAGTTTGCATGTTCTCCTCGTGACTGTGTGGGTTACCTCCGGGTACTCCGGCTTCTTCCCACGTCTAATGACATGCACCTGGGGATAGGTTGATTGGCAACACTAAATTGGCCCTAGTGTGTGAATGTGAGTGTGAATGTTGTCTGTCTATCTGTGTTGGCCCTGCGATGAGGTGGCGACTTGTCCAGGGTGTACCCGCCGTCCGCCCGAATGCAGCTGGGATAGCCTCCAGCCCCCGCCGTGACCCCAAAAGGGACAAGCAATAGAAGATGGATGGATGGATGAAAGGACTTCAATATTAACCAAGTATGAGTGATGTTGTTATTAGAAGCACTAATGCAAACAAACCATTTATAGCGGCACTTTGAACACTAGCGTGTGTGCCTATGTTTACATCATCGAGTGGTAAGTTTCTCTCTTGCTTCCCTGTTCGTGGAAGTTTATTGTACAAACCCTGTTTTCATATTAGTTGGGAAATTGGGTTAGATGTACATATAAACGGAATACAATGATTTGCAAATCATTTTCAACCAATATTCAGTTGAATATGGTACAAAGACAACATATTTGATGTTCAAACTGATAAACTTTTTTTTTTTTGCAAATGATCATTACTTTTAGAATTTGATGCCCTGCAACACGTGACAAAGAAGTTGGGAAAGGTGGCAATAAATACTGATAAAGTTGAGGAATGCTCATCAAACACTTATTTGGAACATCCCACAGGTGTGCAGGCTAATTGGGAACAGGCGGGTGCCATGATTGGGTATAAAAACAGCTTCCCAAAAATTGCTCAGTCTTTCACAAGAAAGGATGGGGCGAGGTACACCCCTTTGTCCACAACTGCATGAGCAAATAGTCAAACAGTTTAAGAACGGTTCTCAAAGTGCAATTGCAAGAAATTTAGGGATTTCCACATCTACGGTCCATAATATCATCAAAAGGTTCAAAGAATCTGGAGAAATCTCTCCACGTAAGTGGCATGGCCGGAAACCAACATTGAATGACAGTGACTTTCAATCCCTCAGACGGCACTGTATCAAAAACCGACATCAATCTCTAAAGGATATCACCACATGGGCTCAGGAACACTTCAGAAAACCACTGTCACTAAATACAGTTCGTCGCTACATCTGTGAGTGCAAGTTAAAGATCTACTATGCAAAGCAAAAGCCATTTAACAACGACATTCAGAAACGCCGCCGGCTTTTCGGGGCCCGAGATCATTTAAGATGGACTGATGCAAAGTGGAAAAGTGTTCTGTGGTCTGATGAGTCCACATTTCAAATTGTTTTTGGAAATACTCGACATCGTGTCATCCGGACAAAAGGGGAAGCAAACAATCCAGACTGTTATCGACGCAAAGTTCAAAAGCCAGCATCTGTGATGGTGTGGGGGTGCATTAGTGCCCAAGGCATGGGTAACTTACACATCTGTGAAGGCACCAATAATGCCGAAAGGTACATGCAGGTTTTGGAACAACATATGCTGCCATCTATCCGCCATCTTTTTCATGGACGCCCCTGCTTATTTCAGCAAGACAATGCCAAGCCACATTCAGCACGTGTTACAACAGCGTGGCTTCGTAAAAAAAGAGTGCGGGTACTTTCCTGGCCTGCCTGCAGTCCAGACCAGTCTCCCACTGAAAATGTGTGGTGCATTATGAAGCGTAAAATACGACAGCGGAGACCCCGGACTGTTGAACGACTGAAGCTCTACATAAAACAAGAATGGGAAAGAATTCCACTTTCAAAGCTTTAACAATTTGTTTCCTCAGTTCCCAAACGTTTATTGAGTGTTGTTAAAAGAAAAGGTGATGTTACACAGTGGTGAACATGCCCTTTCCCCACTACTTTGGCACGTGTTGCAGCCACGAAATTCTAAGTTAATTATTATTTGCAAAAAAAAACAAAGTTTATGAGTTTTAACATCAAATATCTTGTCTTTGTAGTGCATTCAATTGAATATTGGTTGAAAAGGATTCGCAAATAATTGTATTCCGTTTATATTTACATCTAGCACAATTTCCCAACTCATATAGAAACAGGGTTTGTAGATCATAAATCATGCTTCTCACCTGGATAGTAGAAGGACAAAGATGTAAGTTGGAACACTTTGACAGCCCTGCTGTCAGTACTGGAGTATTGTTAGTTGTTTGCGGTTTGCTGTCTCCTGGTTCCTCGTATCTTGTATCCTGTTTGCTGGTTCCTGTTGTTTCCCATTCTCCTTGATTCCTGTATCCTGTTGCCTGTTGCTGGTTCCCTGGTTCCTGGTTCCTGATTCATGTTTTTCTGCATTTCCTTTTGGACATTAAAATCATGTTTTCCTGCATCAAACATGCCAGCTCTGCATCTTGGGGTTCGTCACCAACAATTCCTGACAAATGGAGGTGTTGGAACGTTTTTTAAGGGCTTTATAGGCAGAATAGAGTGACTCCCATAGGCTCCATTGTAAGCAGACGTTTGATCGCATTTAGAATGCATTAAAAAAAAAGATGTTTTCTTCTCTTACATAAGTATTTTGAATGATAGGCAAAATTCAAAAAATAGGTGTGATTTCCCTTTAAGTGTGCATCCTTAGTGATTTATGTTACTCATTCCTTTTTGAGTTCTCTTTTTGTTGTTATTCTTATATATTTTTCTGCTCTGCCTTCGGGTTTTACTAAGTCGTTCGTGGCAGACACATTTGTTACTGGATTACTTTCTAATCAGCTTTTGCCTTGGATCCTTAGTATGTGTAAGTAATATGCATCTATAATTATTTGATACTTGTTTATATTGAGAAATGTGCTGTTTTAGACTGCAATATTGTCCATTGAAGGACACTTATGTCTAGATTTTCGTGATATTGTGTGCTTAGCGGTTGTGTAGCTGCTTGCTCCTAGTAGTCGATATCCTACCATGAATCTTGTGTATTTATTGGAGGACAATTATATGTTACCTGGATGTCCAGATTTACACACATAAACACGCTGCATGACTGATTTTAGTAAAGATTGTATCAGTAATCATATATCCAAGCAGATATTATCGAATACTTGTTTTTTTATGATATTGGACCAACTATCCGATATGAATGTCGGATCGGGACACCTTCATTAGTCAGAATGGAGGTGAGATAAAAAATGTGTGAAATGAAGATGACAACTTGATAGAAATACAGAGCGACTGTTCTTAAGACAAACAGCTCTTCAGCACCACAACATATATATGTATGTATACATTTATTTTTCTACTGTCATTCGTTATCCCAATCATTTGTTTACCCCTTGATGCAGCAGGTCAACGGCCGCCTTTTTTCAAAGCATGTCGCCGCTGACGCCTGAACTGATTGTCTGGAGGACAGAACACGTCTAGCACATGAGCACACAAACACAGACAGGTCTCATTCACACACCAACACTCTGGTATCTGACAGCAAAGTTCACGGCAGGTCAGATTTGGACGTTGGCGCCCCCCGTTAGTCGTCATAACAAAGAGTAAACAGGTTCCACAAAGCGGGACACAGCAAGCCGTTGCTGGTATTGTTTGGGTGGCAGCAAACCGTCAGAAACACTGCCCTACTTTCACGTCCTTTGTGGAGGAAAAATGCTTTTAGTTTGCATCTCTGGCGAGGTCATGAGAACAAACCTTGTGAGGCCTCATGGTGATCTGGCACTGACTCATACGGAATAGCAGCGCTCATTGACTTTGACCATTTTTCAATAACTCAATGAGGATGGCCGGGTTCAGCCTCTGTAACTCGGAGGTCAGTGTGCCTCGCTGTCAACAATATTGCGCCGTTGCAAACATTTTTATGAGGAAGAACAAGCCTCATTAGAGAAGTACACCATAAATGGTGGAGAATGAGAGCGCCACTGAAGCGTTCCGTGCGCACAGCAAAGACAAAGCAATGGGGCATGTTAATAAATCTTTACAGCGAAATGTTTTCATCCGTCACTTCATCCATTTATCCACTTTCCATCTATCATCTAGCTGTATCTGAAGAACATTCAAACATGCATCTAGCCAACAATACCAGCAGTTTACATCAAACCATCATATGTTTATCCGTCCCAACATCTTTTACTCTTACATCAATGAATCATTGCTCTATCTCTGCATGAACTCATCCACCATCATCCATTCATTCACTAATATATATATATATAAATTCATCTATTAATTTATTAACATCCATCCTCATCCATTCATTAACATCCCTTCATTCATCAATATTCATAATCATCCATTCAATAACATACATCATCATCCATTCATTCTTCTACTTCCATCATCATCCATTCACTACCATTCATCATCATCAATATTTATTAACATCCATCATAGGGCTGAGAAATGATGATGATGGAAGTAGCCAACTCACCACCTGGTGGTGAGTTGGCTGCGACGGTGGGGGAGGATGCCGGACAGACCTGCCAGGCCCAAACGCATTGTGAGGGTCTGCTGGGAACGTCTGGCAGAGTCTCCTGTCAGAGAGAGTTTCAATTCCCACCTCCTGTAGAACTTTGAACAGGTCACGAGGGAGGTGCTGGACATTGAGTCCGAGTGGACCATGTACCGCACCTCTATTGTCGAGGCGGCCGATTGGAGCTGTGGCCGCAAGGTAGTTTGTGACTGTCGGGGTGGTAATCCTAAAATCAATTGGTGGACACCAGCGGTGAGGGATGCCGTCAAACTGAAAAAGGAGTCCTATCAGGTTCTTTTGGCTCATAGGTAGGGTTGGGTATCGAGTATCGATTGGGGCCGGGACTAACTTTCCGATTCTCCCGGAATCGGAAAAGTTTAAATTTCGATTCCTAGTTTCGATAACCAGTCCGCCGACCGGAAAAAAAGAATAAGTCCGCCGACCGGAAGAAGAAGCCGCTGAACACCAACGAGGAAGCGCCTACCGCCGGAAGTGTTAGCATAGAAGAACCTATGTAGCCGAGCGAGTCAGTCAAGCATGGATAGCGGGCATCGGTGGCAAGGCCCTGGGGGTGATTGAGAACCCGCCCGGAGTTCCTTAAGGCTCTAGATGCTGTGGGGCTGTCTTGGTTGACAAGACTCTGCAACATCGCATGGACATCGGGGGCGGTAACTCTGGATTGGCAGACCGGGGTGGTGGTTCCTCTCATTAAGAAAGGGAACCGGAGGGTGTGTTCCAACTATCATGGGATCACACTCCTTAGCCTTCCCGGTAGGTTTATTCAGGTGTACTGGAGGGGAGGCTACGCAAATAGTAGAACCTCGGATTGAGGAGGAACAGTGTGGTTTTCTGTAGACCAGCTCTATACTCTCGCCAGGGTCCTTGAGGTTGCATGGGAGTTTTCCCAAACCAGTCTACATGTGCTTTGTGGACTTGGAGAAGGCTTTCGATCGTGTCCCTCGGGAAGTCCTGTGGGGAGTGTTCAGAGAAGATGGGGTATCGGACTGGCTGATTGTGACGGTCCGCTCCCTGTACGATCAGTGTCAGAGATTGGTCCACATTGCCGACAGTAAGTTTCCAGTGAGGGTTAGACTCCGCCAAGGCTGTCCTTTGTCACTGATTCTGTTTATAACTTTTATGGACATAATTCTAGGCGCAGTCAAGGCGTTGAGGGGTTCCGGTTTGGTGACCGCAGGATTAGGTCTCTGCTTTTTGCAGATGATGTGGTCCTGATGGCTTCATCTGGCCAGGATCTTCAGCTCTCACGGGATCGGTTCGCAGCAGAGTGTGAAGCGACCGAGATAAGAATCAGCACCTCCAAGTCCCAGTCCATGGTTCTCGCCCGGAAAAGGGTGGAGTGCCATCTCCGAGATGGGGAGGAAACCCTGCCCCAAGTGGAGGAGTTCACGGGTACAAGCGGCCAAAATGAGCTTCCTCCGCTGGGTGGCGGGGCTCTCCCTTAGAGATAGGGGGAGAAGCTCTGCCATCCGGGAGGAGCTCAAAGTAAATTCGCTGCTCCTCCACATCGAGAAGAGCCAGATGAGGTGGTTCGGGCATCTGGTCAGGATGCCACCCAAACGCCTCCCTAGGGAGGTGTGTAGGGCATGTCCAACCGGTAGGAGGCCACGGGGAAGACCCAGGACACGTTGGGAAGACTATGTCTCCCGGCTGACCTGGGAACGCCTCGGGATCCCCCGGGAAGAGCTAGACGAAGTGGCTGGGGAGAGGGAAGTCTGGGCTTCCCTGCTTAGGCTGCTGCCCCCGCGACCCAACCTCGGATAAGCTGAAGAAGATGGATGGATGGATATGTATATATATATATATATGTATATATATATATGTATATATGTATGTATGTATGTATGTATACATATATATATATATATATATATATATGTATATATATATATATATATATATATATATATATATATATATATATATATATATATATATATATGTATATATATATATATATATATATATATATATATATATTTGTTTTAATTAAACAGTCGGATTCCCCTGGTCCGCACCAGTTCTAAGGCAGCTGCTAGGGCGCCATATATATGTATAATATATATATATATATATATATATATATATATATATATATATATATATATATATTCATGTTGGGGTTTTTTTATGTTGTTTTTTATTTACATGTTTTTTTTCTATCGAGGGGTTTATCGAACACATTTTAATTTATATTGTTTACGGGCCTATCACAATATATATTGATATTGTTTTATTGCCTAGCCATTATCCATCATCATCCATTCATTAACATCCATCAACATTATCCATCCATTAACATTCATACACCTGCCTTCTGTGGTGTAAATGTAAAAATAAGTTGGGAAAAAACAACAACCTGTGAAACACGCAAAAACAAATGTGTAAATATAAATATCGGCATTGAAAACCTGAGGTGGCGACTTGTCCAGGGTGCACCCTCAAGTCCACCCAGCAATGTGATCACACATCCGTTTGTTCATTTAATGATCATATTTGATGATTGTATTCAAAGTGCCATAAATCAAATGTTTTATGATGACCATGAAACATACATTATCTGCTGGAACATGACAGTAAATACTTTGCCAGTTCAAAGTCTGATTAAAAAAGACAAATCTAGGGTTGGAGCACAATTATAAATTATAAAGTGTTTGCTTTAAGTCTAGAAAGTCATAAGTAGAGCACGTGACCTTTGTGCGAGAGCAATCCATGTTGATTTGACGTCACGGCTGTGCACACATAGCAGCACTAAATGATAAGCAGACATATTAGTTTTGATTTAAAAAAGTGACACCGGTTCAGTCCAGAGTACCACCAACAAAAGGTTCAGGTACTAAGCCAAATACTCTCAAGTCAGGTAGGCCTCATAAGCAATGTGTACAATCAGTTACAATGCAAATGTTGGAGCTTAAGCAAAGTTTCTTTTCGGATTAGTCAAATTACTTAACGGAGGTCATGAGGTGCGGACAACAATGTGGAACTTTATTGGATAACAATCAACCTTTAAGATGGCAAAGAGAGTGAAATTGATGAATATAGTCAGCAAATGGAACAACTTTGCATTAATAACAATCCTATTGGGGGTTGACATGAGATCTACAGTGCTGCATTTTTCTTCATAAAGCTGGGATAAGCATTGCAAATATTTTCATAAAAACCATTAAGTAGGAATATTTACTCAATATCAGCAGATTACTTAGTAACAGTTAACATGGCTCAGTATTCATGGATGTTTTGGCTCATTAACTGTACATTTATACATGACATTTTTATGTTACATTTTAAAAAAATGTGTCCCACATTCAAATAGTTTAGTCAGCAACATCAGTGATGATTGTTGAGGGGGGTGCGGTTTGGGAAGCACGGCCAGAGACAGGAGCAGACCCAACAAAGCAACCAAGAGAACCGACTCCACCATCCGCCCACCAACTCTCGGCCAGTGTCCAGCGAGGATACGTCCAAGGAGACCGAGCTGTACGATACCTCCTATTTCAGCCAAGACACTGTGAAAGTTGTCCGTCCCGGCGCTCAGCACCAACTCTGCAGCCCTGTGTCTTCATCCGCATCTCCTCCAGTCTTTCCAAACTGACTCTGATGTGGCAGACACCCAGCAGCTGGTCTCCATGGCCAAAAGGCTCCCGGGAGGCAGACCCAGACATTTCACAAAAAAAGCACAGCAGAAGTCACGAAAGTGCCACCACTTGTCACACAGTCCCAAAGGGTCCCGAACCAAAAGGCAAAAAAAAAAAAAAAAAAACATAAAAACAAGAGGGAAACACCAGGAACACAAAAGGATGACACAAGAACATAGAGCTCCTGTCACTAGCAGCCACTACAAAGGCGCCATCTTGGGAATTTATCCACCTTAAATGGTAATGAGGGAAAACATACAGTATACTGTGCTGATATCTTACATTGATGAAAAATAGAAAACAAATACGAAAGATAAAGAAAATTCTTGTTATCTATTTGTTTTTTTAATAAGTACCGTTGAAGGTATATGGATATATGTCTAAAAATCACACAAAAGCAAATAAAAAATAAAAAAACTCAAAACAATTCAGAGTAGAACTATTAATTTTGTGCTACAACAAGTCGCTATTGCTTCAAATAGAAGGGAGTTGTACTAGGAGTCACATGGCTCTTTGGCTATGTAAATTAATTTGATACATAATGTATGTCCAAAACCTGACATCCAATCACAATGGAAAAAAAGTACAATATAACTAAAGCTACATTTGTTGATTGACTTTTATAAATATTTTTATGATAAATTTGATGGCACTGCGAAAGTCACATAACTCTGTTCAAGGTCCCAGGTATTTGAAACAGTTATGTATAATGCATGCCAGGGCTTTTCAACTACATAATGAAGAGGGCCACAGTTTCAGACATCGAAATGCGGATGTTTCATCAGAAAGTGCCTCCGCAGGTTATCTTTCTTTGAGAGTGTGATTACTTGATTGCAAAGTAAACGCAATTGGCTTTCACACTGCACTGTCAATGAATTAATCATTCTGCCCTCGCTACTTGTTTTCAGCGTCTGCAGCTGGTTAAAAGCATGAAAAAAACAAAAGCTCTAAAAGTTTTGTTGAGGATTGATGTTCCTTCTTTTGCATTTTTACTCAGTGTTAATTCTTCACACGTCTTCCTTCATTTAGGTTTCTAAAACTGAATACATAAGCATAAAATAAACATAACAAAAGTATAATGTCCATTGTGTTTTTTATGTAAATAGTGTCCATTGTGTAGTTTTCATAAATAAAATAGGTTTAGTGTTCATATATTCACGCAATAAAATACAAATGTTTAAACGTAAGGAAATTACACAATCAATCAAATTCAATCTCCTTTATTTAACCTAGTAAAAACTCATTGAGATTAAAATATGTTTTCCAAGATTGACCTGGCCAAAAGGGCAGCAAAAGCCTAGTTACAGAAATGAATATAACAAAAAATAATGAATGTTTCATTAAAAACAACTTAAAAACAATTACAATGCCCATTAGAAACAGTTTCTCGATCCTGAAACTCTCCCAAAGTGATCCGCTCAGGTAGCCTCAGATTTTTTTGTGAATTATTCCATGAACAAGAAGCAGCATATCTGAAAGCTTTTTTTTCCAAGATTTGTGTTGGCTCTAGGAACAAGCATTCTAAGTATGTCCTACAACCTTAAGCTGTAGCAACTGGAGACTGTCGACATAAAAGAACACAGATAGGCGAGAACCAGACCCAAACGTGATTTATATATAAAACACAACCATCGAGAAGATCTGCGTACTGATAAAGATGGACAATGTGCCTTTCCATATAAAGTGCAATGGTGGACAAGGTCGCCACAACCAGTAATAAAACGTAAAGGACAGATATATACAGTATCCATCCATCCATCCATTTTCTACCTCTTGTCCCTTTTGGGGTCGCTGGGGGTGCTGGAGCCTATCACAGCTGCATTCGGGCGGAAGGCGGTGTACACCCTGGACATGTCACCCCCTCATCACAGGGCCAACACAGATAGACAGACAACATTCACACTCACAATCACACACTACGGCCAATTTAGTGTTGCCAATCAACCTATCCCCAGGTGCATGTCTTTGGAGGTGGGAGGAAGCCGGAGTACCCAGAGGGAACCCACAAAGTCACGGGGAGAACATGCAAACTCTGCACAGAACGATCCCGAGCCTTATATCCAGTTTTTTCAAATAAGCGTCGGTTGCATTCATAAAAAACAGGTCTCCATAATCTAGCAAAGGCATAAAAGGGGTCAAAATAAGATTTTCCTAATTTGTAGGGAATAGCAGGGCTTTTTTCTGAAGAAAAAAATCCCAAGTTAATTTTAAGTTTAACCACAAGTTTTTCATGTGAGATAAAAACAGTTCTCATCAGTAACAATTCCCAAGTACCTGTATGTTGTTACAATTTCAAGTTCAACCCTATGAGTAGTTAATATGTTTGGGAATGTTCAATGGCAATCGTTTGCCATTTTAAAATAAAACCAGATTTTAAATTTGTGTGCATTAGGTACTAATCTCAGCCAAGTCAGCTGGGATTGAACAGCATCAAAAGCTGACAGCAGGTGCTCAAAGGTTCGCACAACAGCGGGCGATGAACAATATACAGTATGACCGCGTCATCTGCATGAATTGATTGCAGCATCCGACACATTATCACAGAGAATATTTACATAAATGGAAAACAACAACGGACTTAATATGGAACCCTGCGGTACACCATTCAATACAGGGAGAAAACACATAGGGGACCCAGCAAACTGGATGCATTGGGTTCTATCAGACAGGTAATTAGGAAACCACTTTACAGCCTGCTGAGGTAGGCCAATCCTGTGCAGTCTGTTTGGCGGAATGATATGGTCCACCGTGTCAAATGCTTTTGCATATGCTTTCTAAAACCTGATGTTGCCACTAAGCTATCCAATCTCTGCTTGTGTGTCTAAAGAAAATAATGCCATAGATGTTGTTCAATGTGGACTACCCAATCAGATTTGACTGCAAAATTCAGTCAAAGTAATGTATGCCAAGTGCCATATTCAGTTGACTGAAAGGACAAGTCACGGACAGTCCCATTACAACGTGTTTATGAACTGTTTGTAGAAATCTAAATGTATTATGTCGCATGCAGTTACAAACAAATGAATGTACAGTGAAACTGACGTTAGCTTGATTTTGTACGAAGTTAGGTCAGGCAAGTGATGGCGTTCTATATAAGGACTTCTCTGTCTTCTAACAAGCCAGACATATTCGATCCCCAACAGAAGCTTTTGCCTGATAGAGCAATTCCGGCACCAGAAAATGATCGCATCGCAATCGAGGAGCTGTGGTGGAAGCCAAACAAAATAACCAACCAAATAATTTTCTTTTTTACCTCGCGCTGAAGGGATGGTTTGCATAGTTTGTGTTCATGCTGCAGCACAGCGCGTTCGTCCATGAGTTATGTGAGCTCTTGAAGCCAAGAGGCGGCGCCAGGAGGAAGGTGATGCGAGGACGAGAAAGCAGAGTGCACCAGAGGACAGGACAGGAAAAGAACGCCAGAAAAAATCCTCACTGTTCTTCCATGTCCACGCAGCTCAATGTTGTCAGCATCTTTATCGCAATATTAGATAACTACATAAAAAATTTACAATAAAAGTATAAATGAACATGTGTGTGACACACCAAGTCACCCATCAATGCAGTTTAGCATTAAAACATGTAAACATTTAATACATGCGTCTTTGTGAACACTGTTTGTATGTATGTATGTATATATATATATATATATATATATATATATATATATACACATACAGTGGGGCAAAAAAGTATTTAGTCAGCCTCCGATTGTGCAAGTTCGCCCACTTAAAATGATGACAGAGGTCTGTAATTTTCATCATAGGTACACTTCAACTGTGAGAGACAGAATGTGAAAAAAGAAATCCAGGAATTTACATTGTAGGAATTTTAATGAATTTATTTGTAAAATATGGTGGAAAATAAGTATTTGGTCAACCATTCAAAGCTCTCACTGATGAAAGAAGGTTTTGGCTCAAAATCTCACGATACATGGCCCCATTCATTCTTTCCTTAGAACGGATTAATCGTCCTGTCCCCTTAGCAGAAAAACAGCCCCAACGCATGATGTTTCCACCCCCATGCTTCACAGTAGGTATGGTGTTCTTGGGATGCAACTCAGTATTCTTCTTCCTCCAAACACGACGAGTTGAGTTTATACCAAAAAGTTATATTTTGGTTTCATCTGATCACATGACATTCTCCCAATCCTCTGCTGTATCATCCATGTATCCATTTTGGTATAAACTCAACTCGTCGTGTTTGGAGGAAGAAGAATACTGAGTTGCATCCCAAGAACACCAAACCTACTGTGAAGCATGGGGGTGGAAACATCATGCTTTGGGGCTGTTTTTCTGCTAAGGGGACAGGACAATTGATCCGTGTTAAGGAAAGAATGAATGGGGCCATGTATCATGAGATTTTAAGCCAAAACCTCCTTCCATCAGTGAGAGCTTTAAATAGTTGACCAAATACTTATTTTCCACCATAATTTACAAATAAATTCTTTAAAATTCCTACAATGTGAAATCCTGGATTTTTTTTCACATTCTGTCTCTCACAGTTGAAGTGTACCTATGATGAAAATTACAGACGTCTGTCATCATTTTAAGTGGGAGAACTTGCACAATCGGAGGCTGACTAAATACTTTTTTGCCCCACTGTATATATACATATATATATATATATATATATATATATATATATATACATATACATATATATATATATATATATATATATATATATATATATATATATATATATATATATATATATATATATATATATATACACTTGGTAATTTGAAAAGTAGTAAAAAAGTGTGGGCAGCCCTGGACTAACCACTTGTTGAAGATTGTGCAACACACGTCAATAAACATAAATTGTACTCTCGCTGGCAAGGCATGTGGAGCAAGAGAACACACACACACACACATTCACGTTCATCACGTCTCACACACACACACACACACACAAATTGGTCACGTCTCAAAAATACACACACAAAAGCACACATTGCAATCTGAAAAGCAAAACAATGACATCAGTTGTCAGCAGTGACGAACATAGAATGTTGAAACAGCTGTTTATGTGGGAAAAGAACATAAACACATGCACACATACAAACACACTCACACACACACAACATACTCAGTGGCCTAGTGGTTAGAGTGTCCGCCCTGAGATCGGTAGGTTGTGAGTTCAAACCCTGGCCAAGTCATACCAAAGACGATAAAAATGAGACTAATTTCCTCCCTGCTTGGCACTCAGCATCAAGGGTTGGAATACGGGGGTTAAATCACCAAAATTGATTCCCGGGCGCGGCACTGCTGCTGCCCAATGCTCCCCTCACCTCCCAGGGGGTGATCAAGGGTGATGGGTCAAATGCAGAGAATAATATCGCCATACCAAGAGTGTGTGTGACAATCATTGGTACTTTAACACACAAACACATACACTCATTGGTTTTTAGAAATAATGTGGGAAAAGAACATAAACACACGCACCTGTTACCAGTTACCTGTCCGCTTTGCACCTAGTGGCACATAAAGCCCTCACAGAGCTTCTCCACTTCTCACGATCGGCTGCTGCAGTCCTCACCTCCGACCATGAGTTCCATCCTCCATCTCTCCTTTCTTTCTCAACGGTACGCTTCCTAGTGGTCTTTGGTCTTCCCTTTCTTCTTTTCCCCTCTGGTACCCAGGTCATGGCTATGCTGCAATTTTTGTAGTGGTCCTGCCGTAGTATGTGTCCAATCATCTTCCATCTTCGTAGCTTTACATCCTCACTGAGTGGCTTCATATTCGCTCTTTCCAGCAGTTCTTCAGTACTGATGTGATCTTGCCAGCAGATTCTGAGTCTTCTTCAGAGTCATTTGTTATGGAATACGTCAACCGCCTTGTTATCTCCTCTGTTCATCTTCCAGGTTTCACACCTGTATAGCAATATGGGTACCACTAGTGTATTGTACAGTTTTAGTTTTGTTTATCTTGTGATGCTGTTGGAGCTCCAGGTCTTTCCAAGTCTGATGAATGCGCCTCTCGCTTTCGACAGTCTATTCTTCGGCTCCTTCATGCCGTCTTCCTCTTTACAAACTGTAGTTCCCAAGTAGGTGAACTGGTCTACCTCTTTGACATTTTTGTCCATTGATTTGGAATTTGTTCCTTGATTCTTGCAATCAACCTCATCGTTTTAGTTTTTGTGTATTGATTCTGAATCCTTTCCGTGCATTGGTTGAGGTGGGCTGTTCGGGGAGTGATTATACAGTTGGATGGAGTGCGGAGTGAAGGAGTTCTTGAATCGCACAGTGCAGGAAGGATGCTGAAGGAGCCTGTTGGAGTATGAACTCGCTGTCCCTCAATTGTCTGGTGGAGTGAGTGGGCAGGATTGTCCATGATGGCCAGCAGTTTGTCCAGTATCCTCCTGTCCCTCACTGACACAAACGCCCCCACTGCAAGCCAATAGTTTGGCCTGATTTCTGGATCAGTTTATCAATCCGGTTTGAGTCCCTTTGGCTGGTGCTGCTCCTCCAACAAACCACTGCGAAGTGCAGGGCACTGGCCACAACAGACTGATAAAAGATCTCCAACAGTTTGCTGCACAGATTAAACCCTAACCCTAACCCTAACCTCCACCCCAGATCACTCCTACCCACTTCTCCAAAGTGGGCTGGCTCAGTGTGGAGGCCAAAGTAAAACAACTTGCACTGAGCCGAGTCTATAAAATCCGCTACACTTTCTCTGATACCGAAGTACATGTCAAACTACTTTCATAACGTAAATGACCACCATAACCACAACACCAGGGGAAGCTCCACAAACCACGTTAAACCCAGATTCCGATCTATCAAAGGTCTTAACTCATTCTCCTTCTATGCCACATCAATGTGGAATGCACTCCCAACAGGTGTAAAAGAAAGTGCATCTCTATCCTCCTTCAAAAGCGCACTAAAAGAACACCTCCAGGCAACTTCAACCCTAAACTAACGCCCTCCCCCCTCCACTTCCCACCTCCCAGGATTGTAAATAATCAAATGTATATACTTATTATAGTTTCTGATCTCTCTATGTCCACTACTTGCTGTACATATCCTACAAAGTCAGACCTACACTGTCTCAATGTCCATTTCTCAGATGTTGCAATTCTTGATGACTGAAGTGCTGATATCAACCGGACCTAACCCCCACCCCCCACACATTCCACCACCCGGATTGTAAATAATGTAAATAATTCGATGTATATACTCTGATGATTAACTTGTGTGATGACTGTATTATGCTGATAGTATATATTTGTACCATGAATTGATTAACGTAGACCCCGACTTAAACAAGTTAAAAAACTTATTCAGGTGTTACCATTTAGTGGTCAATTGTACGGAATATGTACTGTACTGTGCAATCTACTAATAAAAGTTTCAATCAATCAATAAATCAGAGCTCTGCTACCAGTATGTCCCCCTTTGAGTGCTCTCTGGGTTACCAACCACTCATGTTTCCACAGCACAAGCGAGAGGTCGCAGTTCCCTCTCCGAGGGCACATGTCAAGGGGTGTCGGAAGATGAGGACACCCCTTGGCTCTTTCAAGTGCGGCACATGAAAGAGCCACGGGGAGGATGTGCCTCAGTGCCAAACGGCACCGCATCCCTGCACCATTCTACCAGCCCCAACAACAAGTTATGTTGCTCGCCAAAGACCTCAGTCTCCAGGTACCATCAAAAAAATTTGCCCCGCGATATGTTGGACCTTACTCGATTGTATCCATTATTAATCCTGCATCTGTCAAATTGGCTCTCCCAACCTTGATCAATCTACACCCGGTTGTACGTGTCTCCCAAATAAAGCCAGTAGTGGAGAGCGGTCTGTCCCCTTCTACTGGCCTGCCTGTAGTCCAGACCTGTCTCCCATTGAAAATGTGAAGCGCAATATGAAGCCTAAAATACGATAATGGAGACCCTGGACTGTTGAACAACTTAAGCTGCAATTCAAGGAAGAATGGGAAATAATTTCACTTGAAAAGCTTCAAAAATTGGTCTCCTCAGTTCCCAAACGTTTACTGAGTGTTGTTAAAAGGAAAGGCCATGTAACACAGTGGTAAAAATGCCCCTCTGCCAGCTTTTTTGCAATGTGTTGCTGCCATTAAATTCTAAGGAAATTATTTTTTGCTCAAAAAAATTGTTTCTCAGTTCGAACATTAAATATCTTGTCTTTGCAGTCTATTCAATTGAATATAAGTTAAAAAAGGATTTGTAAATCATTGTATTCTGTTGTTATTTTGTTCTGTTATTTACCAATCAAACAATGTGCCAACTTCACTGGTTTTGAGTTTTTTATTATTTACAAGTGTTTTAGTATTATTAATACAGTTTTTCCTCACATGCTAGTCACAACACTTGCATAGCATCAGTATGCTGGAATTTATTTTCATTTTGTTGGACTTCTTTTAGTTCATTTCCTGAAAAATATCCTGATTTGTTAGGCATAGTGCTGATTTTTTTAACAAAGGTAAAATCATAAGCTTCTTTGTCAAGGAAGGCATTTTGGGCTTGTCGCTGCAGATGTTTGTGCTTTTGGACTGCTGAAAGCGGCGGAAAAAAACTTGCACGTTTATTAGCCCACATTGTTACAGGCGCTCGCACGTGCAGAAACATTTTGTCGTCGCTTGTCGACTCATGCTGGGACCTCGCCAAGACGTTTGCTGAAGACGTTAGCTTGTTAGTTCAGTACCAAGTCTGGACCGGTCTCAGAGGTGTTTTCACACTGTGTCATGCATGACGGGATCTGGAAGGAGTCTGCTTGTTGTTGCTATAAATGTTGAAAGGCACGACATGACGTCTTCTTGATAAACACAAGCTGGTTTTGTTTGCTAAACACACTGAAAACTATCCGTTGTTGTTCAAAAGATATGCTAATGACTTCACTTCCTGCATTATAAAGGGCTTGTGTCGTGCCATTCATGGGTTGTATTCCTAATGGTGTTATCCCAATACCAATACTTTGGTACTGGTACCAAAATTATTTCAATACTTTTTGGTACTTTTCGATACTTTTCCAAATAAAGGGGACCACAAACAATTGCATTATTGGCTTTATTTTAATTAAAAAAACTTTGGGTAAATTGAACATATGTTTCTTTCTTACTGCAAGTTTGTTCTTAAATAAAATAGTGAACATACACGACAACTTGTCTTTTAGTTATAAGTAAACAAACAAAGACTCCTAATTTAGCTGCTGACATATGCAGTAACATATTGTGTCATTTATCATTCTATTATTTTGTCAAAATTATTAAAGACAGGTGGTAGAAAATTACTGCGATGAGGCGGCGACTTGTCCAGGGTATACCCCGCCTTCCGCTCGATTGTAGCTTTGATAAGCTATAGCAAATGGATGAATGGGTGGTAGAAAATTAATTATTAATCAACTTGTTCATTTACATTTAATATCTGCTTACTTTCTCTTTTAACATGTTCCATCTACACTTCTGTTCAAATGTAATAATCACTTATTCTTCTGTTGTTTGGATGCTGCACATTAGTTTTGGATGATACTACGAATTTGGATATCAATCCGATACCAAGTAGTTACAGGGTCATACATGGGTCATATTGAAAGTCCTCATGTGTCCAGTGACATATTTACTGAGTTTATAAACATAATATACATTTAAAAAAAACTAAAGAAGATTTTGTGATGCCGGTACTTCTCAGAGGCGATATAGTATCGAATATGATTCATTAGTATCGCGGTACAATACTAATAGCGATATACCATACAACTCTGATTCGTAATGAATTATAAAATATGCTAGCATAAATATATTACAGATATTATGAACGCTTTATAATCATTTTTTAATGCTGTAAATAGTCTATTACTTACGAGCAACTATAGTAGCAAAAACAGCAGCACCGACATCTGCAGCAGCAGCAGCAATAACAGCAGCAACAAGTAAAACAGCAGCAACAGTAACATCAGCCACCAATGAAGCAACAACAGCAATGCAGTAAAAAGCAACAACAGAAACAAAGTCATCAGTTACAGCAACAACAACAGCAACATCTGCTACAGCAGCAACAGTAGCAACAACAACAAAAGCAGCAACTGTTTAATAACAATAGACAATTAGTTGCCTGGGATCTTTCTGTGTGGAGTTTGCATGTTCTCCCCGTGAATGCGTGGGTTCCCTCCGGGTACTCCGGCTTCCTCCCACTTCCAAAGACATGCACCTGGGGATAGGTTGATTGGCAACACTGAATTGGCCCTAGTGTGTGAATGTGAGTGTGAATGTTGTCTGTCTATCTGTGTTGGCCCTGCGATGAGGTGGCGACTTGTCCAGGGTGTACCCCGCCTTCCGCCCGATTGTAGCTGAGATAGGCGCCAGCGCCCCCCGCGACCCCGAAAGGGAATAAGCGGTAGAAAATGGATGGGAATTAGTTGCTGAAACATGTTGCTTGATGGTGGCCAACTTTGCTCAAATTCTGCTAGTCAGTCTGCTGATGGTGTGTACTGAATGTGGTGGTAGTTCCACTAAACACCCTAAAGTTGCAGTAAGTGTTTTGTAGACGTTTGAGAAATTCCAAGTCAATCCCAGTTATGTAGTTTAGTATTAGTGAAGGGTAACTTATTTTTACACCTGAATGACAACATTGTCTGTATGATGGAAAAAAAAAGGTTTTAATATGGCCACAGTTTGAGACAGAAGTCGATTAATTCTTTTTAGTAATGACTATGAGATTATTGTGATGATAAGGGCTAAGTGGGTAAGTGTCTACTCAGGTGGATAATTAAATTCCCCCATGTCTACATGGGGGAATTTAACGTGCGCTTTGCTTTCTCTGGCGGGGGTCGCAGCTTGCTGCGAGGATTGTTCTTCCAGGATGCAAACTGACTTTTCTGGACAAAAATTGGAAGGTAGGAACATGTTTAATTACCAATTAATCAAACCAAACAAAAGAAAAGTGTGCCAATTACACGAAAAAACTTAACGCAGGAAACATAGAAGCTAAACACTAAGCATGGACTATGCCATGGAACAACATGAAACTGTGGCATGAAACCAATAACAGTTACATGGACACGGCATAAAATCGAAGAATGAAGCCTGGCCGATTGACTGGCAAAGACAAGCATAGATCACAAATCACAAATAATCCTCTGGACAAAACACTTTAAGTAGTTTAAAAAAGAATCCTGAGGAAATTGGTGCAGCTTCAAAAACACCATGAGCTTAGACTTCAATTTTTAAAGGCCTACTGAAACCCACTACTACCGACCATGCAGTCTGATAGTTTATATATCAATGATGAAATATTAACATTGCAACACATGCCAATACGGCCTTTTTAGTTTACTAAATTACAATTTTAAATTTCCCGCGTAGTTTCCTGTTGAAAATGTCACGGAATGATGACGCGTGTTTGTGACATTATTGGTTGGAGGGACATTTTAGCCCAGCACCACTTACCACTTAAGTCGTCTCTTTTCATCGCATAATTACACAGTATTTTGGACATCTGTGTTGCTGAATCTTTTGCAATTTGTTCAATTAATAATGGAGACTATAAAGAAGAATGCTGTTGGTGGAAAGCGGTGGATTGCAGCTGCCTTCATCACCGAAACACAGCTGGTGTATCTTTGTTTGTTATGAAGCTTTAACACAGAGCGGTCAAGTGAACATGTTTCTCTACGTCAACCAGCAAGTTTTTGGATGGGAAAATTGTGATATTAAGTCGGCTCTTACCGGAGACTTGAGTGGATTATGCGACCTCCTGTAGCTGTCAATAAGGCAGCTGTGATCTTGGCTCCTCCATGGCTTCTCTCAGAGAGACTGGCGTTCACCGTAGCCCTCCGACTTTCAGGTATGACTTTATAATCTCACTAAAACACTATTACCACAATAAGCAGATAAGGGATTTTCCATAATTATCCAAGTAAATGTGTCTAATAACATCTGAATCGCTCACACTGCCGTCGCCTGGAGCCGTTGCCTTTTCAATTTTTTTTTTTTAGTGTTTCACTCTAACTTTCCTCATCCACAAATCTTTCATCCTCGCTCAAATTAATGGGGAAATTGTCGCTTTCTCGGTCCGAATTGCACTTGGTGCTGGAAGCCATGGTTGTAAACAATGCGAGGATTTGAGGAGCTCCACAACCCGTGACATCACGCGCACATCGTCTGCTACTTCCGGTACAGGCAAAGCTTTTTTATTAGCGACCAAAAGTTGCGACCTTTATCGTCGATGCTCTCTACTAAATCCTTTTAGCAAAAATATGGCAATATCGCAAAATTATCAAGTATGACACATAGAATGGACCTGCTATCCCAGTTTAAATAAGAAAATCTAATTTCAGTAGGCCTTTAAGTCAAAGTTTTTCTTGGAATGAACAAAAACACAACATGTAAACTCTTCTAGGTATCAAAAACCTCCTTTGTCATGTCCACTTATCAATCCAGTGATAACTCGAAAAAAACGTAAGAAACAGCGGAGAGAACTATTCAAAAGGTTTAAGTTCTCGTGTTTGACGGAGACATTTTGGGGGCAACGAGGGTGCAAAATGTTCGAAGTAGAAGACATAAAACGTCAGGTTTTAAGTTCCATGTGGGCAGAAGAGGAGGAGCCACAGTTACCCTTAACTGTGTACCTCTTGCTTGGCCTTGGTATAAACTGTTTGCTTGCCTAACATAATTGCTATTGTGACACCCAGTGGACACAATTAGAACAGCAGTTTCTTTCTTCAAAAAACCCCCAAAAAAACAGGTCATTTTAATTCTTGGTAAACTAATCTCGCGGGCCGAATGAAACCTGGCTAGATCAGGCTCGCGGGCCATACGTCTGACACCCCTGATCTACTGAGATCAACACAGCTGTAGTAGTAAGTCATGATGCATTCATGAAAACTTGAAAATATAAATTTTTCGACAAAGAAAAGTCCAAAGGTGTTAAAGGGCCCGACTATGTAAAAGTGACTTTTAACAAAGAGTAATATGAGACTCTGTTCATAAGCACCAAACCAAAGAAAATCTATCATTTATTTCCCAAGTCTCGCTACACATCTTAAAAATTTGCCTTAAATTTTGCCTACTATCCATCAGGTCTGATTTGATATTATTGTTATTTTCAACAAATATGCTAAACTAGCATGCTTTTGCTGTTAACATGTGTGTAATGTTAGCATGTTGCTTACCGAGCCATGCTACAGTTTTGCATTGTATATTAAAAATGAATAAATACAAACACAATTGTTAATAATCCAGGATATTAATGTGCAGATAAACAAGTATAACCCAGCATGATATTACTGTTAAAATGTTTGCAAGCATTGACCCATGATTATGTCCTGTAATAGGAAACAAATAAATATAAAAAATATAAACAAATATTGATGTAATTTGAGTTATTCGAACATTGTTACATTCAGAGTGGATATTGACGGAGAAAAATACATACAAATTTAGATGTAATAGTAATACATGAGAAAATGGACTGGAAATATCAGGTAAGAAATATACAACATGAAGTGGCAATAAATATTTCCATCCATCCATCATCTTCCGCTTATCCGAGGTCGGGTCGCGGGGGCAACAGCCTAAGCAGGGAAACCCAGACTTCCCTCTCCCCAGCCACTTCGTCTAGCTCTTCCCGGGGGATCCCGAGGCGTTCCCAGGCCAGCCGGGAGACATAGTCTTCCCAACGTGTCCTGGGTCTTCCCCGTGGCCTCCTACCGGTTGGACGTGCCCTAAACACCTCCCTAGGGAGGCGTTCGGGTGGCATCCTGACCAGATGCCCGAACCACCTCATCTGGCTCCTCTCGATGTGGAGGAGCAGCGGCTTTACTTTGAGTTCCTCCCGGATGGCAGAGCTTCTCACCCTATCTCTAAGGGAGAGCCCCGCCACACGGCGGAGGAAACTCATTTCGGCCGCTTGTACCCGTGATCTTATCCTTTCGGTCATGACCCAAAGCTCATGACCATAGGTGAGGATGGGAACGTAGACCGACCGGTAAATTGAGAGCTTTGCCTTCCGGCTCAGCTCCTTCTTCACCACAACGGATCGGTACAACATCCGCATTACTGAAGACGCCGCACCGATCCGCCTGTCGATCTCACGATCCACTCTTCCCTCACTCGTGAACAAGACTCCTAGGTACTTGAACTCCTCCACTTGGGGCAGGGTCTCCTCCCCAACCCGGAGATGGCATTCCACCCTTTTCCGGGCGAGAACCATGGACTCGGACTTGGAGGTGCTGATTTTCATTCCGGTTGCTTCACACTCGGCTGCGAACCGATCCAGCGAGAGCTGAAGATCCCGGTCAGATGAAGCCATCAGGACCACATCATCTGCAAAAAGCAGAGACCTAATCCTGCGGTTACCAAACTGGAACCCCTCAACGCCTTGACTGCGCCTAGAAATTCTGTCCATAAAAGTTATGAACAGAATCGGTGACAAAGGACAGCCTTGGCGGAGTCCAACCCCCACTGGAAAAGTGTTCGACTTACTGCCGGCAATGCGGACCAAGCTCTGGCACTGATCGTACAGGGAACGGACCGCCACAATAAGACAGTCCGATACCCCATACTCTCTGAGCACTCCCCACAGGACTTCCCGAGGGACACAGTCGAATGCCTTCTCCAAGTCCACAAAACACATGTAGACTGGTTGGGCAAACTCCCATGCACCCTCAAGAACCCTGCCGAGAGTATAGAGCTGGTCCACAGTTCCACGACCAGGACGAAAACCACACTGTTCCTCCTGAATCCGAGGTTCGACTATCCGATGTAGCCTCCTCTCCAGTACACCTGAATAAACCTTACCGGGAAGGCTGAGGAGTGTGATCCCACGATAGTTGGAACACACCCTCCGGTCCCCCTTCTTAAAGAGAGGAACCACCACCCCGGTCTGCCAATCCAGAGGTACCGCCCCCGATGTCCACGCGATGCTGCAAAGTCTTGTCAACCAAGACAGCCCCACAGCATCCAGAGCCTTAAGGAACTCCGGGCGGATCTCGTCCACCCCTGGGGCCTTGCCACCGAGGAGCTTTTTAACTACCTCAGCGACCTCAGCCCCAGAAATAGGAGAGTCCACCACAGATTCCCCAGGCACTGCTTCCTCATAGGAAGACGTGTTGGTGGGATTGAGGAGGTCTTCGATGTATTCCTTCCACCTATCCACAACATCCGCAGTTGAGGTCAGCAGAACACCATCCGCACCATACACGGTGTAGATAGTGCACTGCTTCCCCTTCCTGAGGCGGCGGACGGTGGTCCAGAATTTCCATGGCTTCCCCGAACTCCTCCCATGTCCCAGTTTTTGCCTCAATAAATATTTCAATAATGAATAAAGCAAAATATGCACTTGACCAAAAATCACTTGATATTCTCTACTGCTCGCTAGTGTTACCATATCTGAATTATTGTGTAGAAATATGGGAAAATAACTACAAAAGAACACTTCATTCACTAACAGTGTTACAAAAAGATCAATTAAAATAATACATCAAGTTGGATATAGAGAACAAACAAACACTTTATTTATTAAATCAAACATATTGAAATTCAATGATTTGGTGCATTTGCAAACAACTAAAATTATTCACGAAGCAAACTATTAACCTGCTTCTCAAGAATGTTATGCAATTCTTCTCAACAAAAGAGGCAAAATATAACCTTAGAGGAAAATCTAATTTCAAGCATTTGTATGCACGTGCAACACTTAGGACCTTTAGCATATCAGTATGTGGAAATTAAATTATGGAATGGATTAAACAAAGAAGTTAAACAATGGACTAATATGATCCCTTTTAAGAGGCTGTTCAAACTAAAAGTGTTTACAAAGTACAAGAAAAAATTATGTTGATGAACATCTTCAACTTTGTTGAAAATGAGATATTATTCATCCATAACTGATTTATCTATTATTAAGAGATCCGTCATATGCATTGATCTCATTTGTGTTACAATATGAAGACAGGAAGTGAATATGTGCTATTAAATTGATATATGGATTGGAAAAGGGGTAGGATTAAATAAACTCGGCTTCTTCCTGCTCCTTTTCGAACATGTAAAGAGAAATGTGTAAACTATATGATATATCACATGCAATTGCATACATGTTTGAAATTAATTTAAGTCAACCAACCAACCAATTAATATTGTTATATTAATAAATAAAAATGTATACTATTCAACATAATATAATAAAAATGAATAAGCATGATAATTCCTAAATGAAAAAGTAGTAGAACACGTATGTCACGAAGTGATGGTGACGAACCCCAAGATGCAGAAATGACAGGCTTGGAAAATGAAAACATTGTTTTAATGTTCAAAAAATAAGGCAAGGAAAACACAACCCAGAAACCAGGAAACAGCAAACAGGGACAGGAGTCGGGATTCAGGGAATAGCTCTCAGCTTCCAAAAAAAGGCAGTCTACAGTAAACAGCAAACTATACTCCAGCACTCACTGGAGGGCAAGGCAGGTTTAAATAATGGCTTTGATTAATGCTCAGGCAGCAGGTGAGCGGGTGAACACTTATCAGAAGCAGGTGGAAATAATAAGTAACCATGGTAACCAAAACAAACAAGGGTGGACGAAAAACAGGAACCGAAGGAGTCTTAGATTGAAAATGAAAAACATAATCCAGACCACAGATCATGACAACGTAATGAGTAAGCACATTGAAATAAAATACTAAATTAATAATAATGATGATTTCTAAATTAATAATTGATCAAATATGTAATAATTAAGCATAAATTACAGCAATTTTGTATATACATAAAAAACTAAAACTGTATTGTATATACTGTCGTATGTCTTAATATAATATTATATATAATAATTGTATTAAGAGCAACTATATTATTATCATTTATGTTATTATTATTACTATTATAATTACAATACATGATAATAACATATGTAATATTTTAACATAATTTACAAAGACATTGTATCAAGATCAAAAAGCGAAATGTATTTTATATTATTATTATATTATTTCATTGTACAATACTAGAGCGTTTATTATTGTTATTATTTTATTTCAATACATAGTAAAATATGCAATAATTAGTATAATAAAAACATTACAATAATATTAATGCATTAAATAGATCATGTTAATAACAATGATTAAAAGAATATAGGCATAAATTACAAAATATGTAATAATTCAGCAGAATACTGTACATTATTACTTATAATGTATTTAAAAAATGTAATTCATAATTTTAACAAAGAACTTTCTGATTATGCAAGGCAATCAGTCTTATAAGCATTCGGAGAAACCTTGTTCCTAATCTTAGTTACAACTTTTCTTTTGACGTTTTAAGGTTGTTGAAGAACACAACACAACTCAGCTGACGCATGGGACACCTTGCACTATTAACCACAATGAACACACAAGCTCCGGCCCCATCGACCTCCATCAGAACCATTTGGGTCCCCGATAGGAAAAAAGTACACACTTACACACACACACACACACACACACACAAGCATGCGTGTTGACTGCTGTTCTAAGGTGATGCATCAGTCTGCATCCAGACGGAGTAGCCTCTGACGGTTGCCTAGCAACTACAAAACCAATCAAACCCTGCCTGGCCAGCAGACGGACCGTGAACACACACTTACCACCAATCGCAGCAAGAGGATGACCCTCTCACACACACTCTGAGTGTGTGTGCAATGTCACGGCAAATATTTCAGTGTGTGTGTGTGTGTGTGTGTGTGTGTGTGTGTGTGTGTGTGTGTGTGTGTGTGTGTGTGTGTGTGTGTGTGTGTGTGTGTAGTCAATGACTTTCCAGTTAGACTTCTAATAGTTAGAGTTGGATCCTTGCCAGACTTTGTGCTTGGCAGCCTGCTTTTTCCTATTCTGGGATGTCCTCACATGAACTCACGTCGCTCGCCAACATCTCTTCTCATCTAATGAGAGAAAACGTGCAACTCTTGATTTCCAAAAAAGAAGAAAAAGAGGGCGGGGGAAGAAGAAAAAAAAAAGTCATGCTGGTGGTGAGGAAAGTAGGGGTGAGTTAGTGCCAGCGAGGTGAAAGCTTCAGTGAAAATGATCCATTTGAATGATTAAATGTAGTCACTAATGGAGATGTATGGAAGAGGCTCTACAGCAGTGTTTTTCAACCACTGTGCCGCGGCACACTAATGTACCGTGAGATATTGTTTGCTGTGCTGTGGGAAATTATGCAATTTCCCTGAATTGGTCGGAAAAATATTTTTTGCAAACCAATAATTATAATCCGCAAACAATGTAAATGGGTTGTACTTGTATAGCGCTTTTCTACCCCTTTTTAATGAGTCCAAAGCGCTTCGACAATATTTCCACATTCACCCATTCACACACACATTCACTCACTGATGGCGGGAGCTGCCATGCAAGGCGCTCACCAGTACCCATCAGGAGGAAGGGTGAAGTGTCTTGCCCAAGGACACAATGGACGTGACTAGGATGGTAGAAGGTGGGGATTGAACCAATAACCCTTAGATTGCTGGCACAGCCACTCTACCAACTTCGCCACGCCGTCCCCAATGTGTTGTTGTAGATACTCTGTGCTGTCTGGAGATCAGCAGAGTAACCTTGTAATACTCTTCCGTACCAGTAGGTGGCAGCGGGTAGCTCATTGCTTTGTAAGCTTACTTTGAGACAGTTGAATAATAATGGAAAAAAAATTCGCCCCATAAATTAGTTTTAGTACAAACCATGAATCGAATCTTAAATTCAAGTTAGGTTTTTAAAAAAACAGTAAAATTAGTTTTACACAATATTTTTCAAAATGTGCGCTCGGCATCTTTTTGTGTGGAGTTTGCATGTCCTCCCCCGTGACTGCGTGGGTTCCCTATATATATATATATATATATATATATATATATATATATATATATATATTTTTTTTTTTTTTTTTTATTATTATTATTATTTATTTTTTGTTTTGTTTTGTTTTTTTGTTTTTTTTTTGTTTTTTTTTGTTTTTTTTTAAACTCGGGATTTCCTGCGGGCCGGATTTTGGACGCTTGTGGGCCGGATAGTTCGGGGACCCCTGGTGTATTGCATACTTTGCCCAGATTATAAATAGTGTAATTTCCTGATTCTAATTTTGCTATGACCATACCTCTGAATAACATTGTAAGCTTATTAGAATTTAAGTAAACAACACACTGGTCTTTCCTCATCTCCCACCGTGGTTACAGTGAATACACTTTATCATATTCTGGTACGGCAAAGTTTCCCAAGGTCACACACACACGCACACACACACACACACACACACGCACACACACGCACACACACTCACACACACACACACACCACACACACACACACACACACACACACACGCACAAACTATTTGGAAAAGACTGCTTTAAAGAGATACAAGACAAGGTCGCTGGTGTAAAAGGTCATGCAGTCACATGTTCCTCTGAAGCGATATAACTTTTTAACTAATTCACTTCAAAGGATTGCTGTCTTGACTCCTATTGATTTTGGATCATATTCCGAAGGGAGATCATCAACAATGTTTATTTGCACGCTCGATCGTGCTGTTGCCTATTCACGCCATCAAAGATCTTTGTTATACAACAATATGAGACTCCTATTCAGGGACGTGCACATGATTATAGAGGGGCAGGGGCTCAAAGTCAGAAAAAGGCAGGAAATGTTTTTTTGGTCCTTTACACAATATGGAAATTAATGTAAAATTAAATTTGCTAATAGGAAGCTAACTACTTAGCTGTGTTTCCTTTGTAGGTAAAAGTGATTGCCATTTCTTTTGTGTCAACAAATTATTGTCATAATGAGTTAATTCACATTATCATAGGCTTGGAAGACATGAAAAGCAACAAAACAGTGGTTTATTATTAGGCTATATTAAAGATAAGCACTTTAATATTGAACGTTGAACAGCGCAACATGAACTTTGAAAAAAAATACAAAAATAAATACCCAAATGTCAAAAACTTCAATGTGAAAATCTGTCCTTCTGCTTAACTTGATGAAAACACCATCAAGTTGTGACTTATGGTCTTTCTCACTTAATGCTCAGACTAAACAACTGAAACGCAATACAGGGTCAAAAATATGGACCAGGGGTCAGTAGAGGGCTGTAGGATGGAGGCCACCTATACCCAAATATGCTCATCAATGTAAATTCAGGGCTTCCATGAAATGCTGTGAAATCAGTGCACAATCAGTAGCCAAACCTTCTGGGGTCCTTAAAGCAGCAACCTTCTGGGGCCCATGTCTCTGTAGATGTTGATCACATCATTGTGATTTATGACTACGTCTTTTTCAATGGAGAGGAGAAGGAGATCAGACAGCCTCTCTTCTGTGCATAGGCTTTTGAGTGAGTGTTTGACCTAAGGTCTCTCCCTCTCTCTCAGGTGTGACACTTTCCGAGGTCTGTGGTCTTTCTTGAATTCTGGTGCTAGTACTTGGTTTTAGCCATGCATTAAGAGGTCTGCTACTCTCAGCTGCTTCCTGGCGCTCTTTCTCCTTCCTTTTTTCCTTTTTTGTATCCTTTCTTTTTTTGGCATTGTGCTGCAGGCATAATCAAGTTTAAATACAGATGGTATATTTCCTAAGTTTAAATACAGATGGTATATTTCCTAACAGATAACCTATATCTTATATCCCCAGAATGCTGAAATTATTATCGATAATAATAATAATAATAATAATTATTATTATTATTATTATTATCATTATTATTATTTTTATCATTGTTATTATCATTATCATCATTTTTATTATTATTATTTTGTCAACCCACACAGTAATAGCTAAGTCACTATAAACTTTATATCTAAACCTCTACTGTGAGAGAAATGTGATCCGCCGTAAACACAATGCATTTTATTTTGAAAATTAACCCGGTGTTTTATTTTGTATCTTGTACACTACTTCCTGTCCCGCGCGATCCGCTCTACTCTGTGCGAAATTGATGTGCTGTGCTCCGACGTCCGGCAAAAACAGAAGCTGACACATTGGATAAAAGAATAATACAGCGTTTTTCTGAAATATTACCCATATTAGATGCTGAATAAATGGACGGCGACTACACCATAACTCACAGGTTCAAGTTGCTCCACTGTCACGTCTCCTCAGGGGCGCAGTTGGTTCTCTCTCCTCTCACTTACTCACTCACTCGCCTCTCTCTCTCTCTCTCTCTCTCTCTCTCTCTCTCTCTCTCTCTCTCTCTCTCTCTCTCTCTCTCTCTGGCTAAAGCGGCAGGCTCAAACTACCTGGTATTACAAGAAAACGTGGAGTTTTTGTACCGCTGTTTTTTGTTTAGTTTTTTGTTTTTTACATCCTTGACAGGAATTTATTAATGTTGTTTAAAGAAAAAAAAACAACAACACACACACACAGGCAGAGGGCACTTTTTAAGATGAGGCAAAAAAGGGCAGGGGCTCAAGCACCCATAGGGCCCTATGTGTGCACATGCCTGCTCCTATTGGTGTTTTTTTTATGTGGGGGAGGGGGGAGGGGTGTAATCAATAAGGTGCATCTGAGGTAATGTTGTAACCAACAATATTAGTCTTTGGCAAAACAACTGACGTGTTCTTTATAATAATATGATATGTTGATATAAATATATAAAATGACGAGGCTGCATCATTAGGTACAACTGCGCACTCTAATGAGAGGAGACACGCTAATGAAATTCCTCCTTGGCAAAAAAAAATTAATGAAAAAATAAAAAAAAAGTGGTGAGGAAGAGGAGCGTAGTGATGATGATGATGATGATGCCAAAGCCTATGGGGGGAGGGGGGTCACATTCTCTATGAGTCACATTTTTTTTTTTTCATCAATGCACCTGTCCTTAAAACAGCAGCACATTATTGTCTTTATAGAGGATCTTTGACTAGTGTTTTTGCAGTAGGTAATTCAAAACCATCAGAGTGCTCCAGTCATAAGAGCCGATCTTAGGCTGGTATTTTTGCAGTAATTAAAACTGGCACGGTGCCCCTGTTTTTATAAAGGATCTTTGACTGGTGTGTTTGCAGTAATTAAAACTGGCAACGTGCTCCTGTCATTATAGAGGATCTTTAACTGGTGCTTTTGCAATGCTCCTGCAGTGCTCCTGTCTATTTATAGAAAATCTTTGATTAGTGTTTTTCAAGTAGGTAATTAAAAACAAACACACTGCCCCTGTTTTATAGAAAATATTTGACTAATGCTTTTGCTGTAATATAATTAGCAGAGTTCTCCTGTCATTATAGAGAATCTTTGACTATTGTTTTTGCAGTAAGTATTTGAAAACCAACAGCGTGCTCCTGTCTTTATAGACGATCTTTGACTGGTGCGTTTGCAGTAATGGAAACTGGCAGAGTGCTCCTGTCATTATAAAGGATCTTTGACTGATGCTTTTGTAGTAATTAGAACTGGCAAAGTGCTCCTGTCATTGTATAGGATCTTTAACTGGTGCTTTTGCAGTGCTCCTGTCATTATGGAGAATCTTTGACTAGTGTTTTTGCAGTAGGTAAAAACCAACAGACTGCCCCAGTCATATCGAGAATCTTTGACTGATGCTTTTGCTGTATCATCTATAGCAGAGTTCTCCCATCGTTAAAGATAATATTTGACTAGTATTTTTGCAGTGGTTAATTGAAAACCAACAGAGTGCTCCGGTCATAATAGGGGATCTTAGACTGGTGCTTTTGCAGTAACTAAAACTGGCAGAGTGCCCTGTCTTTATAGATGATCTTTGACTGGTGCATTTGCCGGAATTTAGACTGGCATAGTGCTCCTGTCATTATAAAGGATCTTTGACTGATGCTTTTGCAGTAATTAAAACTGGCAACATGCTCTTGTCATTATAGAGGATCTTTAACCGGTGCTTTTGCAGTGCTCCTGTGATTATAGAGAATATTTGATTAGTTGGTTTGCAGTAGGTAATAAAAACCAAAAGACTGCCCCTGTCATATGGAAAATCTTTGACTTATGCTTTTGCTGAATTATAAATAGCAGAGTTCTCCTGTCATCATAGAAAATCTTTGACAAGAGTTTTGCAGTAGGATTAGGGAAAACAGAGTGCTCCAGTCGTAATAGGGCAGACCTGGGCAAATTAAGGCCCGGGGGCCACATGCGGCCCGTTGAGTTTTTCAATCTGGCCCGCCGGACATTCCCAAAATATTTTTTTAGATCTTTAAAATGGAAAGTGTAACTGCCTTTATGATGTGCAGTCATGTTTTCTAAATACCGTAAATCTTGAACTATACAAAGTATTTCAATGGTTGGAATCTGCGCTTATGGATGATATACCAGTTATTATGGTAATCTAATTAGTTACTATGGTCATCTAATTAGTTACTATGGTAATCTAATTAGTTACTATGGTAATGTAAGTCACAGCAGCTCAGAGGAGGCACCAAACAGTGTGGGTGGGAAGCGTTTCCACAGACGCGGTAGGAGATTTTCACAACAAAGTTCTAAAGCTTAGTGATGTATCTGATATACCAGATTGTAGGTGGGTTTATTTTGTACCCTTCGCGTTCATATTTCACTGATTGTTGCATTTTTGTTGTGTTTTACTTGATTGTAAAATATGTTGATGGAAAGGCGGTGTGACGTTCATATTTTGTCAATATTCAGTGTTTTATCCTTCGTAGAAAAAAAAATTTAAAATTCCATTATGTTTTTAAGGCGGTCTGTCATAACGTTTTTAGCATTCAGACATTATTGTGAGGTTTTGTATTAGTGTTCCTAAAAATAGAAATACCGGCACCCAGACACATTTTTTTCTCTAAAAGTGGCCCCCGAGTCAAAATAATGGCCCAGGCCTGTAATAGGGGATCTTTGACTGTTTGTTTTTTTTGTAGTAAATAAAACTGGCAGAGTGCTCCTGTCTTTATAGAGGATCTTTGACTGGTGTGTTTGCAGTAATTAAAACTGGCAGAGTTCTCCTGTCAGTATAGAGGATCTTTGACAAGTGGGTTTGCAGTAGATAATTAAAAACCAACAGACTGCCCCTGACATATAAATACTCTTTGACTGGTGCATTTGCTGTGTTACAAATAGCAGAGTTCTCTTGTCATTATTGACATTGTTTGACTAGTGTTTTTGCAGTAGGTGATTGAAAACCAACAGAGTGTTGGCTTTTGCAGTAAATAAAACTGGCAGAGTACGCTTGTCTTTATTGAGGATCTTTGACTGGTGTGCTTGCAGTATTTAAAACTGGCATTATAGAGGATCTTTGACTGGTGTGTTTGCAGTATTTAAAACTGGCAGAGTGTTCCTGTCATTATAGAGGATCCTTGACTGATGCTTTTGCAGTAATTACAACTGGCAGAGTGAATGTGAGTGTGAATGTTGTCTGTCTATCTGTGTTGGCCATGTGATGTGTCCAGGGTGTACACCGCCTTTTGCCGGAATGCAGCTGAGATAGGCTCCAGCACCCTCCGCGACCCCGTAAGGGACAAGCGGTGGGAAATGGATGGATGGAGAGTGCTCCTGTCTTTATAGAGGATCTTTGACTGATGCTTTTGCAGTAATTAATACTGGCAAAGTGCTTCTGTCATTATAGAGCAGGGGTAGGGAACCTATTGCTCTAGAGCCAGATGCGGCTCTTTTGATGACTGCATCCGGCTCTCAGATACATGCTCAACACGATAAGTAATTAATAATTCCGCTGGTAATCACAGTGTTAAAATAACGTTCAAATTATAAAACATTCTCATGCATTATAATCCAACCATCCGTTTTCTATCGCACCTGTTCAAGATGTCGCATTAAATGGTAAGAAGTATTATATTTATTATTGGTTAACTTTTAGAATAACAATTTTAAAGGCATATTCTACTCTTAAAATGTTGGTTTTACTTTAAAATGCACACATTTAGTTGTATTCAGAGTTTAAAAATATATTATATGGCTCTCACAGAAATACAAAATCATATGGCTCTCACGGAAATACATTTTGAAATATTTGGTTTTCATGGCTCTCTCAGCCAAAAAGGTTCCCTACCCCTGTTATAGAGGATCTTTGACCTCCTTTATTTTGCAGTTTTAAGCAACAACATATTAAGATGGTGAATAATTAAATAATAAGCTCGGCTTCTCGTTTTCGGACATGGTAAATTTGCTTGTGTAGTCACGTGACCTCCGTTAAACCGTGAAGATGATTGGTTGCAAATGGGTGACGTACGTGACGCCGTCACAGTCAACTGGTCTCAAACGGTTAAAGTGTGTGCGTGAGTCCAGCGCCGTCTGGCGGCCATCGAGGTCACTGCAGCTAATCAAACTTTCTCTTCCCTTGGACGCAAAAATCTCGATGAGTTCTAAAAATGAGCATGAGACTAAGTTACGAGCGAGAATATGTTCGTAATCAAGGGGTGATCCCGCCATGTGAGTGGGCGGAGCCTGCGGCTTTCAAACAGCGGCGGCCCTATAAAAGCTTGCACGGCTGCACGCCGTGAGAGTTTCACCTCCGATGCGTCACGATTAAAGCCGGCGATGCACGACTCCGGCGGGGTCCAGCTGGCCCAGGCCCTCAAGCACTCCGTCCTGTGCCTGCTGCTGGTGCCGCGCTTCCTGGCCGCCGCCGTAACGCTATGGCTGCTGGACTTCCTGTGCATCCGCCGCAAGGTGCTCCACCAGATGGGCGCGCGGCCGCACAGCGCCGACGACCCGCCGCTGTGCGTGTCGGACTCCAACCGGATGTTCACGCTGGAGTCGCTGCGGGCGGTGTGGTACGGCCAGAAGCTGGACCTGCTCAAGTCGGCGAGCCTGGGACGCGCGGCGCCCAACACGGAGGTGTTTCTGGTCCAGGGGCGCCGGCGGGTGCGCATCCTGGACTGCATGCGCGGAACGAGGCCGCTCATCCTCAACTTTGGCAGCTGCTCCTGACCGCCGTTCATGACGCGCCTGGCCGCGTTCCAGCGCGTCGTCAGCCAGTACGCGGACATTGCGGACTTCGTGGTGGTCTACATCGAGGAGGCGCACCCGGCGGACGGCTGGGTGAGCTCCGATTCGCCGTACCAGATCCTCAAGCACCGCTGCCTGGAGGACCGGCTGAGCGCGGCGCGGCTCATGCTGGCGCAGGTGCCCGGCAGCAGCGTGGTGGTGGACGGCATGGACAACGCGTCCAACGCCGCCTACGGAGCTTACTTCGAAAGACTCTACATCGTCAGGGACCGGAGGGTAGTCTATCAGGGGGCCCGGGGGCCGGAGGGCTACCGGATCTCCGAGCTCAGGAAATGGCTGGAACAGTACCGGAAAGACCTGATCGTGTCTCCGGTGTTGCAAGCGTAGCCCGGGGGGAGATTTGTATCTTCTTTTCTTTTTAAAGTGCAGGTTTAGGCCTTGGTTCTGCTCAGTTCTAATCGGGTGGTTCTTGTGCGTAATAGCTGCCAAATAAAGACTTTTTTTTCCCTTTTTTTAATTTGGGAGGGTAGGGGGCACCCCTGGGTGTTTGCGTGAAGTGCGGTTCTTAAACGGCGCAGCCACAGAACCGACACTGATGTTTGTGACACCCGGAGGGTGTCCAAATGTCCTGTTGGATTGATGGGGGGCCGAATGGCGCGACGTCACGATACGTAATTGAACAAAACTCTTTTGTAAAAAAAAAAAAGCACACAAATAAATAACACTGAATCACTATTGACTAAAGACATTATGTAATGTGTTTTCCCATTTGAAGTAAGGACACATCATTAGGTACACATCAAGTCATATCCAATAGAAATATTGGGTAACACTTTAGTATGGGGAACATATTCATCATTAATTAGTTGCGTATTAACATGCAAATTAGTACCATATTGGCTCGTAACTAGTCAGTAAGTATTTATTAATGCCTTATTCTGCATGGCCTTATTATACATTAATTAGGAGTATTCCCTCAATAACTTCATAATTATTGCTTATTAGTAACCCTAACTATTGTTGTCCAAATAACTCTAAATTAAGTCTTTGTCACTCATAAACTGTTACCAAATATCGTTATACTTCTGCCCTCATTAAGTGCCAATAAATAAAAACTTAATGAAATGTCTAGTCAGCGTGCTGTTAAAATGCATCAAAAAAGCTCCTTTTGATTTGTCATCAACATGACTGTCACACAGATAGTCAACAAAGTGGGCTTGTAGAGGTTTGAGTTCCGTGGTGAAGAATGTGGAGCTAAAGTGGACTTAATCCTTTTAATGTCAGCACTAACCAGCATGATGCAACAGTCCTGGTGGAGTCTCAAAGGAATTTAACTTCCTTAACTGGAAATAAGTTAATTATCTCACAAGTTTTTATCTCCTAATGTCAGAATGCCAGAATCAAACATAATAACAAATTATGATATTAAAAGGTATAATAATTTGTCATTTAAAAAGTATCTTTCAACCACAAAAGCCAAACCGAGGCTTGCAATGTACTCCAGTAAATATTAGAAATTAAATATTTTACTATTCAAACTTTTTTGACCCTAAATTAAGATGACAAACACATATATTTACATTAATTGTAAAAACAACAGATTTATTAACCGTAGATTAAAGCAACTGTTGCCCATGAACTGTCTAGTATTATAATGTATTGTATATCTATTTGAAATAAAAAGCTGATAATGACAGTAAAATACAATTGCAGGTTTATACCACATCATTATTATAAAATAAAAATAAAGACAATGTTTGACACAAGCAAAAATGTATTGTATGTTATTTAAGTACTTTTCTCATGTTAAATTTGGGGTACTGCATAGTGCACGACAAGAGATTGACTGAATTGTCTCAATTTAAATGTACAATGTACAAAGATTGTATAAACACACACATATATATATATATATATATATATATATGCTACTGCATACTTCCCCATACGCTTCTGCCTTGGAGGCTTTGCATGTGTAAGTACAAACCCTGCTTCCATATGAGTTGGGAAATTGTGTTAGATGTAAATATAAAGGAAATACAATGATTTGCAAATCCTTTTCAATCCATAATCAATTGATTGCACTGCAAAGACAAGATATTTGATGTTGTAACTCAAACTTTTGTTTTTGCAAATATTAATTCACTTAGAATTTCATGGCTGCAACACGTGCCAAAGTAGTTGGGAAAGGGCATGTTCACCACTGTGTTACATCACCTTTTCTTTTAACAACACCCAGTAAATGTTTGGGAACTGAGGAAACAAATTGTTAAAGCTTTGAAAGTGGAATTCTTTCCCGTTCTTGTTTTATGTAGAGTTTCAGTGGTATACAAATATATATATATATATATATATATATGTATATATATATATATATATATATATATATATATATGTATATATATATATATATATATATATATATATAAATGTTTATACATGTTTATACATTGTACATTTAAATTGAGACGATTCAGTCAATCTCTTGTCGTGCACTATGCAGTACCCTACATATATATATATATATATATATATATATATATATATATATATATATATATATATATATATATATATATATATATATATATATATATATATAAATCCTTCAATGTTTTGAATATGTAAAAAAAATGGGCCATTTTAAGTTGTAGTGTAATAGGGGTGTCCCGATAAAACTTTTTCACTTCTGATATGATATCAATATTGGAGCCCTGAGTGTTGGCTGATACTGATATCAATCAGATTTGATATCAGCAAGAATCATGCATATTTGTAGTGTCTAATGTCAGAAAAGGTTTATTCAAGGGAAATTAGCTAAATACAGGATAATGGTTTTAATGGAAAACAATAACCTATTTATCATGAACCTATGCTGTCTTCAAACTGAAGTGGAGTGGTAAATGGTTTGTTTGTTTAGCGACACTTTGTAGTCCTGATAGTTCTTGAAGTTAAGCTTATGACGTAGTAAAGTGAATAATGCGGACACGTTTTTTACTGCATACTTCCCAATACTCTTCTGCCTTGGAGGCTTTGCATGTGTAAGTAATATACAACTCCAAACCCTGTTTCAATATGAGTTGGGAAATTGTGTTAGATGTAAATATAAAGGAAATACAATGATTTGCAAATCCTTTTCAACCCTTATTCAATTGAATGCACTACAAAAACAAGATATTTGATGATCAAACTCATAAACTTTTTTTTTTTTTTTGCAAATAATAATTAACTTAGAATTTCATGGCTGCAACATGTGCCAAAGTAGTTGGGAAAGGGCATGTTCACCACTATGTTACATCACGTTTTCTTTTAACAACACTCAATAAATGTTTGGGAACTGAGGAAACAAATTGTTAAAGCTTGGAAAGTGGAATTCTTTCCCATTCTTGTTTTATGTAGAGTTTCAGTCGTTCAACAGTCCGGGGTCTCCGCTGTCGTATTTTACGCTTCATAATGCGCCACACATTTTCGATAGGAGACAGGTTTGGACTGCAGGCGGGCCAGGGAAGTACCCGCACTCTTTTTTACGAAGCCACGCTGTAGTAAAACGTGCTGAATGTGGCTTGGCATTGTCTTGCTGAAATAAGCAGGGGCGTCCATGAAAAGAAGGCGCTTGGATGGCAGCATATGCCGTTCCAAAACCTGTATGTACCTTTCAGCATTAATGGTTCCTTCACAGAAGTGTAAGTTACCCATGCCTTGGTCACTAATGCACCCCCATACCATCACAGATGCTGACTTTTGAACTTTACGTCGATAACAGTTTGGATGGTTCGCTTCCCCTTTGGTCCACATGACATGATGTCGAATATTTCCAAAAAACAATTTGAAATGTGGACTTGTCAGACCACAGAACACTGTTCCACTTTGCATCAGTCCATCTTAGATGATCTTGGACCCAGAGAAAGTGGCGGCGTTTCTGGATGTTCTTGATAAATGGCTTTCGCTTTACATAGTAGAGCTTTAACTTGCACTTACAGATGTAGCGACAAACTTTATTTAGTGACAGTGGTGTTCTGAAGTGTTCCTGAGCCCATGTGGTGATATCCTTTGGAGATTGATGTCGGTTTTTGATACAGTGCCGTCGGAGGGATCGAAGGTCACGGTCATTCAATGTTGGTTTCCGGCCATGCCGCTTACGTGGAGTGATTTCTCCAGATTCTCTGAACTTTTTGATGATATTTTGGACCGTAGATGTTGAAATCCCTAAATTTCTTGCAATTGCACTTTGAGAAACTTTGTTCTTAAACTGTTTTGACTATTTGCTCATGCAGTTGTGGACAAAGAGGTGTACCTCGCACCATCCTTTCTTGTGAAAGATTGAGCATATTTTGGGAAGCTGTTTTTATACCCAATCATGGCACCCACCTGTTCCCAATTAGCCTGCACACCTGTGGGATGTTCTAAATAAGTGTTTGATGAGCATTCCTCAACTTTATCAGTATTTATTGCCACCTTTCCCAACTTCTTTGTCACGTGTTGCTGGCATCAAATTCTAAAGTTATTGATTATTTGCACACAAAAAATTTTTTTATGTTTATTTAAAAATGGCGGCGCCTTGACGGGCTGCGGCTACAGACGCTCATGTTAGAAAGAGAATATTTGGCAAAAAATACCGGACAATTCTACAAATTTCATAGCTGGCTTACAGCGTGGACACTCCATGATCACTTACGACCGCCAGACAATTCTGGATGTGGATAGATCAGGCCATTTTGGACTGAAAGATGCATGTACGTTGGACCACCTCGCTAGCTTGGGAATACTTTGCCGGCTACATCCAGCGGCCTTTGACGCAGCGGAGTATAGTACCAGCGGGGGCCGTCAACAGAAGAGACGTAAGCAATGCGATCGGAAGCAAAAGCGCGGATGCCGAGCAGGGCAAACAAAAAAGCAAAAGGCTAATCCCCAGAGAACACCGCTTTCTTCCATCCTGAAGCTGGATTTAAATGGAAGACGCAAGCCTTCTAGTCTGGGTGAGGAGTCAGTTAAGTTAGAACACGTTTTTTCTGAGTTGGACATGCGTTCTACTGAGGTGGCAAACTATGATGCGTTCAGTTTATCGCAGCACCAAGTAGTCAATCTGAAAATTCCCGTCATATCAATTCTTAGATATGGTCGTAATTATTTTAAGTGCACTGCGCATAATATTCGCAACATTATTAATATTGCTACTACGGATAATTTTATCAAAAACTCCTTTAAACAGCCCACTACCTATAATATGGGCTTTCTAAACATCAGATCATTGTCTCCCAAAACGTTATTAGTTTATGAGGTCATAAGTGACAACAATCTTAACGTCATCGGTCTCAGCGAAACCTGGCTTAAGCCAGGCGACTTTTTTGCGATAAATGAGGCATCTCCTCCTAACTATACGAATGCGCATATTGCCCGTCCCCTTAAAAGGGATGGGAGGGGTCGCACTAATATACAACGAAAACTTTAACTTTATTCCTAACTTAAATAATAAATATAAATCATTTGAGGTGCTTTCTATGAGGTCTGCCACACCGCTGCCTCTGTGCCTGCCTGTTATCTACCGCCCCCCAGGGCCCTATTCGGGCTTTATCAGTGAATTCTCAGAGTTTGTTGCTGATCTAGTGATGCACGGCGATAATATAATTATAATGAGGGACTTTAATATCCATATGAATACCCCATCGGACCCACCGTGCATGGCGCTCCAGACTATAATTGATAGCTGTGGTCTGACACAAATAATAAATGAACCCACGCATCGCAACGGTAATACGATAGATCTAGTGCTTGCCAGGGGTATCACCGTTTCCAAAGTTATGATACTCCCGTATACTAAAGTAATGTCTGATCATTACCTTATAAAATTTGAGTTTCAGACTCATGTTCGGCAAGCTAATAATAATAATAACTGCGATAGCAGCCCCAACATTAAAGCTGCCACAATGATAACTCTTGCTGGCCTACTGCCCACGGTAATGGCACATTCCTAAAGTATGTGGGCTCTATTGATAACCTCACTAACAATTTTAAAGACGCCCTGCCCGAAACCATTGATAGTATAGCACCGCTGAAGTTAAAAAAGAATCCAAAAAGGCGTACCTCATGGTTTACAGAAGAAACTAGAGCTCATAAATTATCATGTAGAAAGCTGGAACGCAAATGGCGCGCAACTAAACTTAAGGTTTACCATCAAGCATGGAGTGATAATTTAATAACTTATAAACGCATGCTTACCTTAGCTAAAGCTAAATATTACTCAAATCTCATCCGACTTAATAAAAACGATCCCAATTTTTTTTTTGGAGTACGGTAGCACCGCTAACCCAACAAGGGACTCCTTCCATTAGCTCCACCCACTCGGCAGATGACTTTATGAAATTCTTTAATAAGAAAATTGAACTCATTAGAAAGGAGATTAAAGACAATGCATCCCAGCTACAACTGGGTTGTGTTAACACAAATACGACTGTATATACGGCGGATACTGCCCTCCAAAATAGCTTCTCTCGTTTTGATGAAATAACATTAGAAGAATTGTTACAACGTGTAAATGGAATAAAACAAACAATATGTTTACTTGACCCTTTCCTGGGCAACTTATCAAGGAGCTCTTTGTATTATTAGGTCCATCAGTGCTAAATATTATAAACGTGTCACTTTCCTCTGGCACTGTTCCCCTAGCGGATCAGTGCCAGAGAAAACGGAAATGCTGATTATTGGTCTTGCTAGACACCGACCTCTATTTAATAATACAACTTTACATTTGACAACCAAACAATTAAACAAGGTGACTCGGTAAAGACTCTGGGTATTATCTTCGACCCAACTCTCTCGTTTAAGTCACACATTAAGAGCGTTACTAAAACGGCCTTCTTTCATCTCTGTAATATCACTCAAATCCCACATATGCGGTCCTCTCCAAGGTTTCTCATAGTCATCATTGTCACCGACGTCCCACTGGGGTGAGTTTTCCTTGCCCTTATATGGGCTCTACCGAGGATGTCGTTGTGGTTTGTGTTGTGGTTTGTGCAGCCCTTTGTGACACTGGTGATTTAGGGCTATATAAATAAACATTGATTGATTGATTGATTGATTGATGATTTATCAGTTTGAACATCAAATATGTTGTCTTTGTAGCATATTCAACTGAATATGGGTTGAAAAGGATTTGCAAATCATTGTATTCCGTTTATATTTACATCTAACACAATTTCCCAACTCATATGGAAACGTGGTTTTTATAATCAAGTGATACTTGTTTATATTGACAAATGTGCTGTTTTAGACTGCAATATTATTCACTTAAGGACACCTACTACGTATATGCCTAGGTTGTGTGCTATTGTGTGCTTAGTTGTGTTGCTGCTAGGTCCTAGTAGACTATAGCCTACCATTTTAAACTTTTGTAAATGACTTGACTAAAATACAAGAAAAGGCCAACCATTTGTGCTTATTGGAGGACATTTAGATGTTAACTGACTGTCCAGCTTTGCACAAGTAAACACACTGCAGGACTGCTTGTAATGGATATTATAGCATACATTTTACATGCAAGTTGATATTTTATATTATATCGGCATACCCCATCAGTGAAAATTTAGAGAAAATTGTGTATCAGGATGTTGGAATGAAAGCATAACGTGGTTTAGGAGTGCAATATTTATACGTTTTTCAAGTCTTAAGAGATAGAGAACAATGTGTTGTTTTTAACCAAATGGGATTAGCAAGCATACAAGGCACAAATTCATGAGATCCAGTCTCATCCTCTACATTCTATTCTGTGACATGTTAATGTATGCATGGATGTACAGAATACTGAGAAATACCAAGCTGTTTGATGATTCATCTCAGTCGCATGCGGCTCAGAAAACAACGGCCTCCCCTGCCCCCATCCTGGAAACTCCATCCATTAATTTTCTACCGCTTATTCCTTTTGTGGTTGTGGGGGCGCTGGTACCTATATCAGCTACAATCGGGCGGAGGACGGTGTACACCCTGGACACGTCGCCACCTCATCACAAGGCTCCTGGAAACTCCTCCTCTGTTGTTTGGTAAGGAGACCAGAAAAAAACCCATTGAAAAACAAAAAGACAAATTATGGTCATCAATAAGTGCAGACACAAACATGCTGATAAAGAGCAGCAATCGATTGGTGAAGTCTGACTGACCTGAAATAACTGATAACCCAGAAAGAAATATTTACACAGTTATGTATTTAAAGCAGTAGTCAGAAACTGTCAACTGATGGTTTAATCCATGGAAGTTATTGTTATAAAATAAAAAGACAGTTGATGATGAGAACTTTGAGTGATATATTGTGGTAACCCTGTGCTAATTTAATCATCTATATGGAGAAACGACATCTACCATGAATTGATTAACGTGGACAACCGACTTAAACAAGTTGAAAAACTTATTCGGGTGTTACCATTTAGCAATTGTACGGAATATGTACTGCACTGTGCAATCTACTAATACAAGTTTAAAAAATCACGTTTTTGTAGCCCCCTAGTGGCCAATATTGACCTAAATAGGATTTTTCAACTCAAAATGGCAAATTTTATACATTTTCAAACATTAGCCCCAGGGACCTTCTTGTGTAGCAAACAAGTTGACTCAATCTTGAGTGGTTCAAATATACTGGCAGCAAGAGATGATTTTATTGATGAACCAGGAGGCAGCACTGAAGACGTTTTTAGGCACTGAGTTTTCATCCATCCATCCATCCATTTTCTACCGCTTATTCCCTTTTGGGGTCGCGGGGGGCGCTGGCGCCTATCTCAGCTACAATCGGGCGGAAGGCGGGGTACACCCTGGACAAGTCGCCACCTCATCGCAGGGCCAACACAGATGTCATAAATTAAATGAGAATACAATTTACAGACACCATTTAAAACTCATGTGGAGATCTCTGATATAGTGACTAACACAATCAAAACAGAACTGGGACCAGGGTTCTGAACCAAACAAAAAAAATGTAACAAATGACCATTAGTCGAATGTTTGTTAACGCATATAATAGGAAAGCTGTGCTGCTTAGGAAATTAATATGCCTGAGTTGGCACAATATTTCTGAAGATTGCGTTGGATAATGTCAATAATAAAAAAAAGGGTGTCCCGATCCAATATTGATATCATCGAAAAAACGATAATGTAATGAGATGTGTTTGCATGTCAAATGTATGATATAATCAATGATGGGAAGCTGCATGTAGTGACGCTACGTAGCTTAAATACATTTTGCAGTAGCATGGAGGTAGCGTTGCTACTTTTTGAACCTGTAGCAATTCCCGCAGCTTAGCTATTTTTAGACCCATGTTACTTTAGACCCATGATCCGTCAAAGCTACAAAGAAGGAAAATGGATTCCAAATTCCGGGATAATCCATGATGATTGGTTGGTTTACGAATGAAGAGTCAGGATTGGATAAGGTGAGGGCAAAACACTATGGACTGGCCAATATGAGGCAATATAAGGCAGGTCATTGAAACCAGAAAGCAAAATTATAAGACACACACTCATGTCACATGACAACGATGGAGTCGGATACCGAGGGGCGCTTCAAGCTGACGACTCAAAAAAAAAGAAACACACTTGAAAATGGCAGAGGAATTTTCTGAGTGAATTTTTCCTTTAGTAATGAAGACAACGTCCAAGAAACCCTCAATAATGTGTGTACTTGGCATTATTTAGACATATTTATGCGTTAGAGAAAACGCCCAATACCTTCGTTTTTTTATTGTTTACTCTGTAAACCAAAATTCCAAACTGCTCTCTTCATCTAAGACGTGGAGCACACATTTAGGAACACACATTAAGGTGAGTTGAGTTCATTCAGAGTTTTACTGCACATAACCATTACCAACTGTTCCCAAACATCACACAACACATTGTTTTTGGGTCAAGATATATAAAGCTGCTGTTTTTATTTGCTCACTTTCAATAAACAATGATCAGTTATTACCGAAAATTATTAACATTATAGGTTGGGCCAAAGAAAAGGCAAACTAAATAAATTCATACAGTGGGGCGTGGGAACCCCAAAAAGTAGTTGTAGGGTGTCCCCAGCTAAATGACCGATAGTTAAAAGTAATGGACCCAATAAAGGGTCCAGTTGTACACTCTCAGTTACATTAACATTGATATTATACTTCTGGGCCCATAGATATTAATGCCCTTAAATGGGGGTCTGTAGCTTAATGCAGTGGTTCTTAAATGGGGGTACGTGTACCCCTGGGGGTACTTGAAGGTATGGCAAGGGGTACATGAGATTTTTTTTTAATATTCTAGAAATAGCAACAATTCAAAAATATTTTATAAATATATTTATTGAATAATACTTCAACAAAACATGAATGTAAGTTCATAAACTGTGAAAAGAAATGCAACAATGCAATATTCAGTGTTGACAGCTAATTTTCGACATGTTCCATAAATATTGATGTTAAAGATTTTTTTTTTGTGAAGAAAGGTTTAGAATTAAGTTCATGAATCCATATGGATCTCTATTACAATCCCCAAAGAGGGCACTTTAAGTTGATGATTACTTCTATGTGTAGAAATTTTTATTTATAATTGAATCACTTGTTTACTTTTTAACACGTTTTTAGTTACTTTTAATTATTTTTTTCCAAATAGTTCAAGAAAGACCACTACAAATGAGCAATATTTTGCACTGTTATACAATTAAATAAATCAGAAACTGATGACATAGTGCTGTATTTTACTTCTTTATCTCTTTTTTTCAACCAAAAATGCTTTGCTCTGATTAGGGGGTACTTGAATTAAAAACATTTTCACAGGGGGTACATCACTGAAAAAAGGTTGAGAACCACTGGTTTAATGCATGTCATACTGGGGGTTCTGGAAATGAAAATGAGTGATGATAATCACTGCTAGAGCTGTAATACCTGCAAATCTTTTCTTATGGGGGTACCTGGCGTATATCTTCAAAAGGGAGTCTGTGGAGCTAGTAATGTTAATTTAATATGCACCTTTAACTTACAGTAAATATATGTAATCCAGAGTAACTATTAGCTTACTACATTTCCCAACCAGTCCTGCAGCATGTTTACTTGTGCAAAGCTGGACAGCCAGTTAACATCTAAATGTCCTCCAAAAGGCCTTTTGTGTATTTTAGTCAAGTCATTTACAAAAGGTAAACATGGTAGCTATAGGCGTCTAGGAGCTAGCAGCCACACAACAGCTAAGCACACAAGCTAGACATACTGTACCTAATAAGTGTCCTTCATTGAACAATATTGCAGTCTAAAAAGCACATTTGTCAATATAAGCAAGTATTGGATAATCATAGTTGCATATTATATACAGATACAGTACAAAACCTCCAAGGCAGAATCTGACCACAGAACTTTCCTCTAGAAGGTCTTTTCTTTGACCATGTGATGTCAGATGAAACAAAAATTGAGCTGTTTGGCCAAACCACCCAGCAATTTGTTTGGAGGAGAAAAGTTGAGGCCTTTAATCCCAGGAACACCATTCCCACCGTCAAGCATTGCGGATGTAGTATTATGTTCTGGGCCTGTTTTACTGACAATTGAACTGGTGCTTTAAATGGGACAAGGAAAAAGGAGGTTTTCCTCCAAATTCTTCAGGACAACCTAAATTCATCAGCCCGGAGGTTTGGTCTTGGGTACAGTTGGGTGTTCCAACAGGACAATGACCCCAAACAGTGGTAAACGACTGGCTAAATCAGACTAGAATAGAGATTTTAGAATGGCCTTCCCAAAGTCCTGACTTAAATGTGTGGACAATGCTGAAGAAACAAGTCAATTTCAGAAAACCAACAAATTTAGCTGAACTGCATAAATTTTGTCAAGAGGATTGGTCAAAAATTCAACTGGAAGCCTGCCAGAAGCTTGTGGATGGCTACCAAAAGTTCCTTATTGCAGTAAAACTTGCCAAAGGACATGTAACCAAATATTAACATTGCTGTATGTATACTTTTGACCCAACAGATTTGATCACATTTTCAGTAGACCCAGGATACATTTCAGTAGACCCAGGATAAATTTCCATCCATCCATCCATCCATTTTCTGCCGCTTATTTCCTTTTGGGTCGTAGGGAGCGCTAGTGCCTATCTCAGCTACAATCAGGCGGAAGGCGGGGTACACCCTGGACAAGTCGCCACCTCATCGCAGGGCCAACACAGATAGACAGACAACATTCACACATGGCTTCCTGTCAGGGCCAAACCAGGCTCCATCCCGGAAAACAGCACCAGAATTAGCCCATGCCAGTCGTTCCTCGCCCACAAACAACTCGGCACTTGCGCCAACAAGGGTGAAATCTCAGTCGGAGAAGTCACCGCAGTCAAAGTCACGTGTGCGTCATACTTTTCGTCAGTCGGAGATGCTAAGTGCACCAAACGTAGCACATGAGTTTTTGCCGCATAATTAATTCTATATGCATCGACATATTCATGTATATTTTTTGTGACCAACAAGTATGTGCTTCAATCACTATCACAAAAAAATAAGAGTTGTAGAAAGTATTGGAAACTCAAGACAGCCATGACTTTATGATCTTTACAAGTGTATGTAAAGTTTTGATCGCGACTGTATATCTTTTTTAATGAAAGTGTCTAGTGCGCAATAGCTTGGAGAGGATATAGGCACCACCAAGCTAATTTGCCTAATGAAATGTCATGATGGAAAAACAGTCAAGTATCTACATGCCGGATCGGTCGAGGCCAGGAAAAACAACGACCGCGCTACCCACTGCTTTGCCCCAGGGTGGGGGCGACAAGTTTACTACTGGAACAAGATCAAGATCAATATCAACACCCAGCCTCTCAAAAAATGACACAATTTTTGGAACATGGAACATCCGCACACTGCATGCCTGTGGGAAAGTGAAGGAACTGGCCCATGAACTAGACAGATACAGATGGGACATCCTTGGTTTGGCTGAGGTCAGGTGGACTAGCTGGGGTGAGACTACCACAGAAGAAGGCCACAAGCTATGGTATAGCGGAAAAGACTGTAGACATCAACATGAAGTTGGTTTTATTGTTAACAAAAGCAAAATAAACTCAGTCATCAACTGCACACTTATGTCCAGCAGGCTCATCAGCATCCGAATCGCTGCGCAGCCAATGAACTTCACCATCATTCAAGTGTATGCCCCAACGACAGATTGTGATGATGAAACAGTTGGTACCTTCTATGAGGAGCAAGAGAACACCATCAAGAAAACTCCCAAGAAGGACTTTCTAGTCATCCAAGGAGACTGGAATGCCAAAATAGGTACCGATGCATACGACCACTGGGGAGGAACAGCAGGGCGGTTTGGGCTAGGTGAAACAAATGACAGAGGACTACAACTTCGGGACTTTGCTAAGAGTCATAAACTCACTGTAGCCAATACGCTGTTTCACATAAAACCTCTCGGAGAACAACGTGGCATGCATCGAACGGAAAGATACATAACCAAATCGACTACATACTCACGCCACAAAGGTTTAAGTCAAGCATCAACAAAGCCCAAACCAGAACATTTCCTGGTGCGGACATTTGTAGTGACCACGATATGGTACTAATGACGCTTAAACTTAAACTGAAGACTCCCAAAAAATACACTAACCCACGCATCAGATTTAGTCTAGACAGACTTAAAGACCCACAAGTTGCAAGAATATTTGAGGCAAACATAGGAGGGACATTTGCAACACTTAACTTAGTACAAGACATAGACTCACTGACAGATAACATGGAGAAAGCAATCATTGAATCAGCAACTGAAGTACTAGGTAAGGACAGGTAGAAAAACAAACCATGGATCACTGATGACATTCTAGACCAATGTGACCTCAGAAGGGCCCTCAAAAAGACAAAGAAGGATGACCCAGAGGCAGCTAAGCAGCATACCTCTGTGAACAGAAACATCAGGAAGATGATGAGGGAAGCAAAAGAAAAGTGGATCACAGAACAGTGTGAAAGCATAGATGCAGGGATACGGCAGGGCAACAGCAAAGCAGCCTACGCAACGCTGAAGAAACTGACAAGGACACAACAACCTATAGCCACAATCATAGAAGACAAGCATGGATCTCTACTAACAGAGAAAGCAGAAATTACCCAACGGTGGACAGAGTATTGCCAGGAACTATACAACTATACAATATCACCATACCCCACCAAACTAACCAATGCCATTAAGCCCAGCGGCGAATGCGAGGATGCACCAATACTGCAAGCTGAAGTAGAAGAGGCAGTAAAGAGCCTAAAAATCGGCAAATCACCAGGCATCGATAACATCCCAGCAGAGCTTTGGAAGCAATGGGGGCCAAGCATTATAACAGCATTGACACACATCTGCCAAAATATTTGGGAAACAAAGCAGTGGCCCCAAAAATGGACCCAATCTCTGAACATCACCCTCCCTAAGCAAGGGAATTCAAGGCAGTGCCAATATTACAGAACCATCAGCCTCATCTGTCACGCTAGCTAAGTAATGCTGCGGATAATCCTGAACAGACTGAGGAACAAAGCAGAGGAAATCCTCTCCGAGGAACAGGCTGGATTCAGGCCAAAACGGAGCACCACCGAGCAGATCTTCAACGTCAGACTACTGATTGAGAAACACCTTCAGCACCAGTACAACTCATACCACAACGTCGTTGACTTTAAAAAAGCCTTTGACCGTGTCTGGCATGAAGGACTATGGCAGGTTCTCAGAAACTACAACTTTGACATTAATCTCATACAGGTCATCCAAGCACTTTACACAGACTCAAGCAGTGCAGTTCTCATTAACAACAGCATAGGAGAACCTTTTAAAACATCTATTGGTGTCCGCCAATGATGTCTCCTCTCCCCTGTCCTATTTAATTTCTTCCTGGAGAACATCATGGAAAAAGCACTCCAAGAATTCCACACCTCCGTTACCATCGGAGGAAGACCCATCTCCAACCTTCGCTTTGCGGATGACATCGACCTTATGGGAAAAAGTGAGGCTGAACTCCAGGAACTGACCACCAGACTGGAGGAGCTTATGGAATGGAGATAAGTGCAGAGAAGAGCAAGATCCTGGTCAACAGTCACAATCACTTACCACCACCAAATATCACATTGAATGGACAAACCCTCGAGGAAGTAAAGGACTTTGGGTACCTCGGGTCCTTTGTGAGTGAAGATGGCAGCTCCACAAAAGAGATTAGAGCAAGAATCGGCATAGCAACATCAGCCATGATAAGACTGACCAGTATTTGGAAAAGCAATACCATCAGCTTCCAGGTGAAGGTCAGACTCTACAAGTCACTTGTTCTTTCCACCCTACTCTATGGTTGTGAGAGCTGGACGCTCACAGCGGACACTGAGCGCAGGATACAGTCCTTTGAAAGCAAGTGTTACAGAAGAATGCTACATATATCATACAGTGAACACCGGAAAAATGATAATGTTAGACAGCTAGTTACCACCCATGCTGGCGAACAGGAACCTCTACTCTCAACAGTTAAACAACACAAGCTGACCTGGTTTGGCCATGTCACAAGGCACACCTCCCTGTCAAAGACCATCCTACAGGGAACAGTAGAGGGGAAGCGGAGATAAGGCAGGCAGAGAAAGGCCTGGATGGACAACATCAAAGAATGGACTGGCTGCAGCTTCCAAACCCTGCTACGAACAGCAGAAGATTGTGAGCGCTGGAGATCCCTGACTGCCCAAGCATCCACCATGACACCCCTACGGCCTCCTAGGCCATGGGATGAGTGAGTGATAAAATATCAATCTAATCACTTAAGTATCATTTATACACCAAGACCATACTAAGTATCGATAGTACCCATATCTAATCCATAGCGAACGCAACGAAATGTCGTTCTTATCTGTACTGTAAAGTTCAAATTTGAATGACAATAAAAAGGAAGTCTAAGTCTATCTGGATCGATCACAACTACTAGAAGCTTTTGTGGTTAGCTTCTTGTGTCTTCCTGCTCGGTGTCTGTGTAGCATTCTTAGCTATTCATTTTCCTCCAGCCCTTCAGTGATAACTTTACATGGAAGAATCATGGTTTATTTTTTTGCCAAGGTGGTGAGGATTAGTATCTTAGAAGCCCCTTCGCACTATGGATGGATGTGTTGCAGCATGCCCTCAAATTAAAGCCTGTGCTCCAGCAATAGACAAACCCTCCTGAAATTCATGCAACTCCTGCATGTGTATAACAAGGAATATGGAAAGCAGATTGAGTGTGCATCCCTTTTGAAGGAATCTTTCACACGAGTACAATCTTTGGTGCGTAAACACTGTGACACAGCTGTGATATAGATCGACCAATCAGTTAAAAAGGGAAAATATCACATCATCCATTAGTTCAACAGTCGTAGCATGAATCTTTGATTAACAATATTATGCAATATTCCGCGTTAAACTGCCATAGCTACTGGGAATGAGTCTCGCAATACCACTGTTTTCCACCAGAAGGCAGTAGTGAGGGGCCTTTGAGAAATGAACTAGAATTGTTGTGAAATGTTCAAAAAGTTGTCCTAAACACCTTAAAGTGAACACATTGACCCTGTGCAACAAGTAGGGTTGCCTTCTGTGACCTCTGACTTCTGTGGTTGCTGCTGCACAGGAAACAGCGATGAAGTGTATTTTTATAGAATTAATGTTAGACTTCCTGGGGGAAATGTCAAGGCAGCAATAAAAAGCAAAGGAAACAACACGGGCTGAATGAATGATAATTGTTTGCAATGTGCACACGACACAAGCAAGAGTATTGTAATCATTAAAAAATAAGAACACTGCTATGGAACTAAAAGGCTATATATAATACAACACATATATAAGTGAGATGAATTATTAATAATAAACAAGTACAGAAGGGTGCATCAAACATAACAACAAGAGAAGTAAGTCAGGAATGGAAACTGGATGAAACATTCACAATTTTTAATGTAACAGTGAGGGTGAGAGCATCACCTCAGCATGGCAAATGTCCCCCGGTTGCCATGGCAACCCGGTTGCTATGAGATCCATTCTATCTGGAGATCTGTTGCGGTGGCAAATGTGACCGAGTGCAGACATCAACAACAAGACCTCTGGCCCAGCAAACATGGCTGACAAATGCCGACAGAAAGCAGTGCCGTTAACGAGGACAGTCAGGTGTCTTCTGGTGGTTTGGGTGCCATGTTGGCTCATTGTGTGCATATTGTGTGAATTTTGTGCGTTATTCAAGAATGGAAACGGATGATTCACGCGTCTCCTCTGCATGACGCAAGTCTGTGTACGTCTGACGCGTGGCTCCACTGTGCCCACGTGGAAAGAGCATCCGCTCTTTTTTCCAGTCCACTCCACACGCCAGTAGGAAGTGTACTGTGTGCATCCTCACAGTGCTCAACTGTGTGTGCTCCCCCCTGGGGGTTGCATCATTGTACAGGTTTGTGAGAGTAAAGGTTGAGGATCTTCTACTGGCATGCGAAGGACATCAGACTGACTTACGAGTTTCACTGAAAACCTTAAAAAGACTACTAAAACAGCTCCTGTAATATAAATGATCTTTGAGTCAAGTTTCTGCAACGGAGTTCTAAAAGTCAGGGGTGTCCAACTTTTTCACTTCTAACACGATACTGATATTGGAGCCTTGAGTATTTGCCGATGCGATATTGATCCGATAACATATCAGCAGAAAAAACACACACCCAACCCTTCCAAGATGACGCCAGTATGTGCTTTGGGCTGCCGTCTCTCGCTGTCAGCTCTGTTCGTTTTTGTGTTGTTTGCGTCTATTTTCGTCTCTGTCAGCTCACTGCTTGTGTATGACCGCCAAACACCGTTGAATCTTTACCCCTCTCCCACTGATATGATCAACTTCGACGTTGGTTTTTCGACATCCCAGTCAGCTTTTTCACCTGGCCGGATTCCTGCCTTCCTTTCCTGCCTCGTGGCTCCTCTCCTCCGGCGGAAGCGTCTCCGGCGCCATGGTAAACTTGTGGACCAGATGGTGAAAGTTAGGGCACTCCTGGCCCGGCTTCCCGTGGCTTCCCGAAGGCGGAATGGTGTGGTATCCGGTTTCCTCCTGCACCCACGCTGGCTGGATCCCATCAGTTCCTGGCTTGTTCGTATCGTTAGTCTGGAGGATGAAGCTTGCCGCCGTTGCTCCTGCTGTCCCCGCCCCCGGAGGCGCGGGGTGGATTTCCGCCACCCGCGGGCTGTGTGTCGGGTCCCACCTGGATTAGCTGTGCCCTTGGACGGGCTTTCCCCCGCCACGTTCGGTCTTGTGAACGCAAGATCTTTGACAAACAAAACGTTTATCCTGAAGGATTTCTTCACTTCCCGCGGACGTGACTTCCTCTGTGTGACAGAAACATGGCTGAGAGCCAGTGAGTCCGCCCCTCTTAATGAACTTCTGCCTCAGGAGTGTTCCTACTTTAATTTTTTGCGGTCGTCTGGCCGAAAAGGAGGAGGATTAGCAGTCGTTTTTAAAAATGACTTTAAATGCCGTCAGATCCGCCTGCAATCCTCCTTTTCAAGCTTCGAACTGTGCATGTTTGAACTGGGTCTTTTCTGATGTCGTCCTGTGTGCCCTCGTCTAACGACCACCCAAGTACCACAAAGACTTTATAACTGACTTTTCTGAATTTCTGGCTGAATTCCTGCCCAAATATGATCGTGTCCTTATTGTGAGTGATTTTAATATTCACACCTGCTGTCCAGACGAGTCGCTTTCCAGGAGCTTCCTGAACTTTGCACAGTCTGTGTGTGGTTCCACACATGAACACGGACATACACTTGATTTAGTGCTCTCATATGGTTTGTGTGGTTTTAATTTGGACATTTGCGACGCTGTGTTCTCTGATCATATGCCGATCCTGTTTGATATTCCCATTCACTGTCCGGTTAAATTGTGCGCTCCGCCCAAACGCTCTTGCATGTTTAATTATTCGTTTCCTGCTCTGTTCGCCTCCATTTTTTCGACTCTTTGTGATGATAATTCTGCAGCCTCTGTATGTCTGAATACTGAAGAGTTGGTTTCTGGGTTCAACTCTATTTGTTTACAAATACTGGACACGATCGCTCCTTTGAAGTACCGCCGCGCTAAAGCCACTTCTCAGCCCTGGTTGAATGACGTCACTCGTGCAGCTAGGCGTAAGTGTCGGATAGCAGAGAGCAAGTGGAAGAAAGACAGACTGCATGTGTCCTTTGCAATTTTTAAAGAAAGCCTGCTTTCCTTTCAGATGACTGCAAAAGCAAAGATAAATATATATCTATCTCAGAATATATCTTCTAACTGTAACAACCCCAGAGTTCTGTTCAAAACTATTAACACTGTCATTTATTCTCCCAAATCTTCTCCAATATTTTGGAAAAGTATGGAAGATTAGAGATAGGTCTAAGGTTAGAGAGGAGAGAGGGGTCGAAGCTTGTTTTTTTAAGAATAGGTCGTACCACTGCATGTTTAAACTCTACTGGAACTAATCTTCCATACATTTCCAAAATATTAGAGAAGGTTGTCTACAGTCAGTTGTTGCCCTTCTTAAAGGATAATGGTATCACTGAGCTGTTCCAGTCCGGTTTTAAAGCCCTCCACAGCACAGAGTCAGCGCTTCTAAAAGTTTTTAACGATATCCTCCTGTCAACTGATTCTGGTAAATATGTTGTCCTGGTGCTTTTAGATCTGTCTGCTGCGTTTGACACCGTCGACCACGCCACCTTAATCACTCGTCTTGAGAACTGTGGGGGTATTAAGGGCACCGCCCTCAACTGGTTCCGGTCGTACCTAGCCGACAGGAGTTTCTGTGTAAAAATAGACAGTTTTATGTCTTTCACAGCTCCTTTACCACATGGGGTCCCCCAGGGCTCTACCCTTGCCCCAATATTATTTGCGCTGTACCTTCTCCCCCTTGGTTCTATTTTTAGGAAGTACGGTATTGCATTTCATTTTTATGCCGATGATTGCCAGATCTATTTTCCCATGGCACAAAATAACATGGTTCAACATCTCATTGACTGCCTGCACGACATCAAAGCCTGGCTTTCAGCTAACTTCCTGAGCCTAAATGAAGACAAAACAGAAGTTATGTTGTTCAGTCCAAGTCGCTCTCCCTCCCCCAACGTTGACCTTGTCATTCTGACCCCGTATCTCAGCGTCTGTGTCACAAACCTGAGGGTAAAGTTCGACTCAGATTTTAAATTCGAAAAACAAATCAGCAGCGTCCTTCAAAAAAGCTTTTATCAATTACGCCAAATAGCAAAAGTGAAAACGCTTCTATCAGGACCTGATCTCGAGAAATTAATCCACGCCTTTATTTCGAATCGTTTAGACTACTGCAATGCCCTATATGTAGGCATTAGCCAGGGCTCCCTCGCCCGCCTGCAGCTCCTGCAGAACTCTGCTGCTCGCCTGCTAACACAGACCCGCAGACGTGAGCACATCACCCCTATATTAGCGTCCCTTCACTGGCTCCCTGTGCGTTACCGAATCAATTTTAAACTCCTCCTATTTGTTTTTAAATGTCTAAACAACATCGTGCTAACATATCTCTCTGACCTTCTTCAGCCTTACTGCCCCACCCAAACTCTAAGATCAGCCGATCAGCTGCTACTGACGGTCCCTGACACAAGGCTGAAGCTTAGAGGTGACAGAGCTTTTGCCGCTCCTGCTCCCAAGCTCTGGAACGACCTGCCTCTGAGTGTTAGACAAGCCTCCTCTCTTCTGTTTTTAAATCTCTCTTAAAAACATAATTTTATTCCATGGCTTTTAACACTGAGTGATATCCATCCTGCAATGGCGCCCCATTATACACCTGCTCTGAACCTGTTTTTATGTTTTTATGTTTTATTTATTTGATTTTATTTATTTAATTTTTATCATGTTCTGTTTGTGTTGTGTTGTGTTTGCTCGGTTTTCATTTTTAACATGCCCATTATACAGCACTTTGGCTACCCCTGTGGTAAATTTTAAATGTGCTTTATAAATAAAGTTGATTTGATTTGATTTGATACTTTTAGTATTTTGTAGTGTGGAATGTGACAAAAGTTTTGAGCAAGTGAAAATAGTCAAACAGAGAACAACGATAGGTGAAAAAAAAACCCACTAACATATTCATTATTAACCATCTGGAATGAACAAATGCTGTTTTTGGGTTGAAGTGGAGTGGTATTTTTTTTTGGCCGACAAATGGTGGCCACAAATATTCATAAAGTTAATTATATGACGCAGTAACTTGAATGCTACGGACATGTTTGTTAATGGATACTTTCTAATACGCTTCTGCCTTGGAGACTTTATATGTGTAAGTAATATGTAACTTTTTGTATTTTATACGTGTTTTTATTGTCAAATGTGCTGGTTTTACTGCATTATTGTTTAGTTAAGGAGACTTATTACATATGTCTAGCTTGTGTGCTTAGCTGTTGTGTTGCTGCTAAGTTCTAGTAGCCTATGGCCAGTGACATGCTGTCAGGTTAGCCAAGTGAGGCAGTGCCTCACCTGCCACCAGGAGGCTTAACCATGAGATGTTCCAAAACAAAGTAATAAAACAAAATCAGTTTTAATATTTCTCTTTTGGTTTATGCTTTCTATGTAATTTTGGTGTGGTTCCTGTATATTTTGATAATTTTCATGGTCAAAATCCTGATCAAAACAATGCAGCAGATGAGAAGTGAGGCAGACACAGGCGATGCCTCAACGGCTACACACAGTGTGTATTGAACGTGTGCGTGTGAGGGGGCGCATGCTTGTTGCCACGTGGAAAAGGCAGGTCTTGAGGCAGTAAGTACCTCTGCCTCAAGGTAGGGTGCGATATATTGTCAACTTGCAGTTCAATGCCTCAGCAGTACTCTGACTTGCCACACTGGAAGAAGTGGGGGCGCTCAAGCTGGCAGACACAGGTCTCTCCAGCGGAAGCCAGCATTTTTTTCTTTTCTTATTTTTTTTTAACTGTATTTATAACAAACATGGCATTTTTATTAGAGTAAGCCAGGGTTTGTGGGTGTTTTTTGTGAGATGCAAAAATATTGTTTAATTTATTGTAATGAAATTGAATTAAATGAATGTTTCTGCCAATATGGAGGATTATATATTGTATCCAAGATTAAATACATCTCTAAACTGAACTTTAAGACAAAATGCATGCGATCATACAAGTACGTTTTCATGGAGGATAGCTATTGCTGCTTCAGATACAAATACAGAAAGGCAATATACACTCACAATACTTGATTTATTTTATTAAAAGCAAATGGGACCAGAAAGTATTTAATAACAACTTTATCAAATAGTTTTTGGACACATTTATCATATCATAATATCATTATGATAACGTTTTTATGAAAGCGAATAACTCCCTTTTTCCCCCTGTAACTCTAATGTGCAACCTAAATCAACAATGACTAGAGCGGCACATGTAACCCTAGTTACGAACTAGTAATAGAGGAAATAGGTGAGTGGTAGTCAATGGTGTAAATATCGAACTGGACTAGTATCAGCAGGATCTTAGTGTTTTTAAGAGCCAGTGTTGCATATCAATAATGACAAGGACAACGATGAACTGGAATGTTGAATGGCCAAAAATATATTGAATAGTGCACATGGGAATTTACAACAACTGCGGTATATGGAAAATAATAAACAAAAATAAGAAAAGCCGGCAGAATAGAAACCCTTTTTGTCTTAGTTCCCGAAGTTTGTCTAAATTATTCGTTGGGGCCCGTTTCTCTGTAGCTGACAGTGCACTGTATTAGTTTTGTCCTACCGCACAGACCTTGGGGGAGGGGACGTCAACACTGCACCACAGTGTCCAGGGTTTCAGGTAGCTCGCTACCAAGTATGGACAGGGAATCGATGGATCTGGATTTTGGGGGAATCAGTGTTGGAGCTGAAGAGACTGCGGAGCCTCTTATCAGCCTGGGCTGAAAAGGCGATGCCGTCCTCTCCACACAAGGGATGAAGATGGTATTTGAATCACCCAATCAGAAAAAAACCTGACCAAATAATAAATCAGACAAAACCCAATAGCTTGTGTTATTCACACACACTAGTTTCAACAGTGTTTAAAAAAAAAACATGAAATAGCTTGAATACTTTTAACTTGCACTTATTAGCTAAATCATGTCATTAATCACCAATCATGTATCTCAAATGCTTTGGTTTACAATGTATTTGTTTCCAAAATAGGAAATATCGACATAAAAGTTAAGCGCTTATTATAATTATTTTTACCAATCGTTCAAATATTCAAGATTATATGAAATGTTTCTTTAAATACAAAAATACAAATACAATTTAAATGCACCTTACGTTTACAAATTAAACGAGGTAGGTTAATTGTACAAGGTTCACATTAATATTCAAAAGAGACTTGTGTAGCAACTTGGAGGTATATAAAGTTAGAACGTGCTAAATATCTCTACCTTGCTAGCACAGGTGAGAGATGCAATAAAAATTACCCCTTCAATCACTAAATCAAATGTACTCAGTAATCTATTACTTCAGTGAAACAAAAATAATCACAGTGTTCCCAGCATGTGCTGTAAACACCAACAAATTAAATATCACCAACACTTATGGCTCAAGTAAAACATCACATCATTGTTATTCACTCACCGCTGATCAAGCGATCTGACTGCACACAGGGAGGTCAGTCAGTGAATGTTACACTTGGATGTCACACTGCTCTACAAAGTTCAAACGACACAATATATGGATCAAAAGTTGTATAACATTAGAAATGTGGATGGATCAGATTGCAAGCTAATTTTCAAGCCTTGCCGAGTGGATTGCAAAGGATTGTTCGACAAGTTCTCCGCATGTGTTTAGCATAGCCACACATGAACAAAAAAAACAGGAAAGGGCGTTACTCTGCTTCCACACAACAGGAAGTTGCGTCACAATAGTGACATGGAAAGGCTCACAGATCGCCCTCTAGAGGTTACAATCATGGAGACAGGTATTTTTTTACCTCTACAAATCCTGTGAAGAAACCATGTTTGTGCCAACATTTCTATGTATATTGTGTGTTTTCGATTTTAACAATTTGTGTAACAGGTTAAAAATATAAATGAATAACATAAAGTGCAGATTAGTGTGTACCTGTTTCAACACTTATTCAACTGAAATTAATCTATCTTTACTAAATGAATTATTTTAACTCAAATGACTCATTTCAACTCCAGGCATTGGGTGTTTTCAAGCCTGGGTTACACCCTCCCCTCCTGAACTCATGTACGTCCCTGTACATGGTAAAAAAAGTAATTATTAACAATAACTTATACAGTTATCATTTGATGGGATGGGGCAGGGTTATTGTTCTCAGCTTCACTTAGAGCATCGGCCAAAACCGTGGTAAGCCCATGGAAGAATCATTTCACCACTGTGACCAAGGGATTTTCGAGTTCGACATAGTCAAGACGCTTTGAAGGCTGACGACTTAGCTCTGATCTCCTGACGGAGGTATTCATGCCTGTTTGTTCCTACGTCTCCTCAGTTGCTGTTTCCGTTTCATCCAGCTGGTCCATTTCTCTCTCCTCAGGTTCTTCATTTCCAGGTAAGTTGCCGTTTTTGATGGAACATTCAGTATCAGGTAAGTCACTTTCATTTGGGTTTAGTTCTTGTTCGGTAGGAATGATTTCTTCAGTAGGTAAGTAATCAGTGTCACCCTGAGGGCTGGTAGATTTGTTAAGCACCAGGGGACTATCTGATGTACCATTAGACATATCAGGTGGGTTGTCAATACCAGGATTATAATCAACATCGTTGGAGTTTACTGAGTTCTCGACAGGACATATGTCTGGAGATTTAGCATGCTCCGTATCTTGTTCAGTAGACATAGATGGATCAGGCGGTACTGGACTCTCATGGATGGTGGGGACCTGAGGGTTTGGTGATTCTCTAAACCAGTAGACTGGAGTGAGATAATCTTCCTCCTCCTCTTCTTCTGGGTAATAATCAGCATCTTCAGCTGGGTTTGCACAAGTTGCTGGTCTGCGTCTCGGAGACTGCTGGGCAGGCTCAGTGTTTTCTTCTGTAGGCAAGTATCCACATGGGAGAAGTAAATCTCGATGCAGTGTCCTGAGAGGACCATCATAGTTTTCGGGTTTTACCGTATAGACAGGGAGGGCACCTGCTGTGCTCACCACTACATGGATAGTTGACTCCAATTTGTCTGCGATCTTATGTTTCCCATGGATGCGGACATTTCTGATTAATACTTGGTCTCCAACTTCCGAGTCTGAGGCAGTTACACGTCTGTCAAATCTTGTTTTGTTCTTGTGTGCTATCTTGGCAGCGTTGTCCATGGCTATTTTGTAGCTTTTTTCAAGCCGTGACTTGAGATTTTGCACATAGTCAGAGTGTGATGTAGGTCGACCTTCACGCACCGGCAGTCCGAACGCCAAATCAACCGGCAGGCGAGGCTGGCACCCAAACATTAGCTTGTATGGAGTGAAGCCGGTCACATCATTTGTTGTGCAATTGTAGGTGTGGACTAGGGGTTTGACAAAGTCACGCCAACGGGACTTATCCTGGTTCTGAAGAGTGCCTAGCATGTTTAGTAATGTCCGATTAAATTGCTCAACAGGGTTTCCCCTGGGGTGGTAAGGGGTTGTCCTTACTTTGTGTATGCCAGCAACTTGACAGAGCTCTTTTATCAACCGAGATTCAAAATCTGGTCCCAGGTCACTATGTAATTTCTCTGGCATTCTGTAATGTACCAAAATAATCTCCCACAGACACTTTGCAACTGTGCGGGCCATCTGGTTAGATGTGGAAAAGGCAACCGCAAATTTGGTAAAGTGGTCCGTGATCACTAGAATGTTCTTGGTTCCACTTTTGTCAGATTCGAGAGAGAGCTAGTCCATGCAAAGGAGCTCAAGAGGTCTTGTGGTTTCAATGTTGACTAGGGGTGCAGCTCTCTCAGGCTGTGCCTTACTCCGTACACATCTTCCACAAGTCCTCACCTTCCTCTCCACATTTACAGCCATCCTCGACCAATAGAACCTGGTCCTTACAAGATCCATTGTACGGTCCACTCCCATGTGACCCGTATGGTCATGTAAGCTGGTCAGGACTATATCACGGAGCTCATCTGGGAGTACAAGCCGGTAAGTTGTCTTGGGACCTTCTTGGCGTCGCCTGTATAGGATGTTTTCTATTAGCTCAAGGCGTTTTAACTCTCTCAGGACTAGTGGGAGGTAAGGGAGTTCACTTTGTAAAGTTGGGGTGGTTTGTCACCGTTTTCAATTTGAGTGATGACATGCCTTATACACTGATCAGCTCTCTGTTTGTTCATTAGCTCTGTTTCAGTTAGATGGGGGAAAACTGGCAACCCGCCAGACTGATCCCCTTGTCCATAGCTGTCAGGTACAGCATTAGCGGAGATGGCAAGACATTCAACTAAGGCGACATTATCTGGACTACTGGAGTTCATCATGGTTGACACTGCCTCTCGCAGATTGCTTGCACAACTTCTTGGTCCACCGCATTGATGTTGTCTGGATCAGAAAGGTGGTCTTGGGTAAATTGGAGAATACATTCTCTCTCTTTTACAGATTTGGGATCATCTGCCAACTCTCCATGACGGCTGCAAGACAAGCCGTCTGCATCACCATTCTGCTTTCCAGGGCGATAGAGAAGTTTGAACGAGAATGTAGACAGTGCTGCCAGCAATGTATAACTCGTCGCGTCCAGTTTTGCGGAGGTCAATATATACGTCAGGGGATTACTGTTGGTAATGACGGTGAAATGGTTGCAGTATAAGTAATCGCTGAACTTTTCAGTGACTGACCATTTCAGTGCCAGAAATTCTAATTTATGCGCTGGGTAGCGACTCTCACTTCGAGACAAACCTCTGCTTGCATAGCCAATCACTTGAAATTGGTCTCCCTGCTCCTGATACAAGACGGCACCGAGCTCGGTGGTGCTAGCATCGGTGTGAAGTATGTAGGGTTCCCGGGTATCCGCAAAACCCAAAACAGGGGAAGTGGTGAGGTTATGAATAACCAGTTCAAATGCTTGCTGACAAGCAGGGGTCCACCGCTCTCCAAAGAGCTCTTTCGGATTTCGGTACTGGTCTGATTTCTGTATTAGTTTGGCTTTCCTTTGAGAAGGTTAGCCAGAGGTTCAGTAATGAAGTGGCTTGACGATACTGGAGTAGCCCTTCACAAATCTCCTATAGTACCCCGCAAACCCGAGAAATTATCTTAATTCTCGTAAGTTCTGGGGTACTGGTCAAGCCTTAAGAGCGGTGATCTTCTGCGGATCAGTCTCAACTCCGTTCTTGGACACCACATGGCCAAGGTAACAGACTGATGTCTGGAAGAAGACACACTTCTCCGGGGACAGTTTAAGACAAAATTCTTTGAGCAACTGAGGAGACGTAGAAACAAACAGGCATGGATACCTCTGTCAGGAGATCAGAGCTAAGTCGTCAGCCTTCAAAGCGTCTTGTCTATGTCGAACTCAAAAATCCCTTGGTCACAGTGGGCAGGGTTTGCAGCTTCAGTGCATGATGGGGAAATGTGCCCGTCTTCTCCGCAATTAAAGCAGTACCAGGGTCTTGGTCTGCCTCTTTGCTTTTCTCTTGTCTGCTTCTGTGTGTCTGCATTTGCATTGTCTTGTACTTGGCTTTGGGATTTCTTTTCAGCTCCCTTGTTATTGGAACCTTTGCTCTTTTTCTGAGTCATAAAAGGGGTTAATTGACTTTGCAGGCTTGCAACCTGCTTCATAAGTTCCTCAACAACATTGGGACTGACTTCCGTTTTCTTTTCTGGCTCAGCCCAAGCTCATGCGTCTTGAGACTGAAGTTGGGCTCGCTGCTTTGTGGCGCCAAAGTGTCTTTTCATACAAATAGCTTTCTGCTGCTGCCGACCCTCTTCAGTTCGCACCATTAGCAGGAATGCTGAAAATGAAGGTTATTTTAGCACTCCTCTTCTTTGCTCTCTTTTCCACTCCCACGTGAGTGTGTATTTTTTGTTCATTAAATATTATTATTTTTCTCATGTCCTGTCTCCTTTCGGCTGCATCTTGGGGTCATGTCGCTAGAGCAGCATTCCAGCAATCCTGACAAGATCTTTGTCTGGCATTTCTGCAGTAGTTCGTTGAGAATAAGAGAGCTTTTGTCGCTTAGAATAGAAGATAACTATGTGGCATTTTTCTCTCCGGCACTCATCAAAGGCAGATGCTTTCCATTCCCTAACTTCCTTATTTCTCCTGCTTGCCTCTTTGTTTTGTTTTGTGTTAACTTTCCCGTTGCCTGTTTTTGCATTGCTCTCTAATATCTAAACAATGGAATTGATCAACTAGCCTCTCAACAAAAATTAACAAGATCTCGCCTTCAGAGGAATCTGCATGTCCTGATGGATTGGTAATTGCTGGACACACGAGTGTCTCTTGGGAGAAGCGCAGTGCCGCTGGCCTACTGACTCGTGCAGTCGATGACGTTGAAGACATCTACCTTTTCGGAACCATTATAACAAGACCTCTGCTGATTTGATTAAGATTTGCCCTGGTGTATTGACAAATTGGAAGATGCTGTCAGCCGTTCAAAGTAACCCAAAGCTGCCACAAATAATTGGAGGATGCGGTCAGAACTCTGGGTACTCAAACCTTTGTAATTTTAGACTAAATCGCAAACTGGACAACATCTTGGAGATGTCGTCTACTCTGCATGGCAAAGTATGATGAATTTGAGGACCAGAAATAGACAATAACAGAGAAAAGTTCAAATTTGTTTTCACACATTAAAACACATACATTCTTATCTAGATTATGTTCCCAGGTTGCAAGTGAACTGGCAGGTCATTGCTTTGAGATTCCTCAAGAAAACAGTACAGTAAAGACGCAACAAAATTCTTCCCTGTCTGTCGTGGACACACACCTGATGTTGGACTGACTGGCTGTGTTATCGCATTTGCCACAGCACCCAGGTTGCAAAACAGAGATACATTGCAGGCTTATACACTTAGGCATCTGCGGAAAATGATACGCCACACTCACACACACACACACACACAGACACACACACACACACACACACACACACACACACACACACACACGTTCCCCAACCCCCACATCCCACGTTTCACCCCCCCCATGGCATGATAGAAAACGGAGCAGCGCCCCTTGTGGCTGGAAGCTTCGGCCCGGCTGACAGCCCCATCTCACCATGTTGCATGTCGTCATAACATGTATGTATCTTTGCTTTCAAATTTTTTTTTTCCCTGGCCCCAGACTGAGCCCCACCCCACGTACAAGCCAAGCCTGGATCTACTTTTTTTTTTAAACTAATCATCCTCTCCCCATTTCCACCTTTTGCACACCTTTTACGGGGCGTCGCCCATCACGTTTCTTTTCTGTCTGCTCTGTCTTTAAAGGGGAACATTATCACCAGACCTATGTAAGCGTCAATATATACCTTGATTTTGCAGAAAAAAGACCATATATTTTTTTAACCGATTTCCGAACTCTAAATGGGTGAATTTTGGCGAATTAAACGCCTTTTTATTTATCGTTCTCGGAGCAATGACGTCAGAATGTGACGTCACCTAGGTAATAAAGCCGCCATTTTCTCAAACACATTACAAACACCGCATCTCAGCTCTGTTATTTTCAGTTTTTTCGACTATTTTCTGGAAGCTTGGAGACATCATGCCTCGTCGGTGTGTTGTCGGAGGGTGTAACAACACTAACAGGGAGGGATTCAAGTTGCACCACTGGCCCAAAGATGCGAAAGTGGCAAGAAATTGGACAAAATTTGTTCAAAATACGAGGGTGTGGGGAAAGCCGACGAAATGGTCAGTCGTTTGTTCCGCACAATTTACCGACGAAAGCTATGCTACTACAGAGATGGCAAGATTGTGTGGACATCCTGCGACACTCAAAGCAGATGCATTTCCAACGATAAAGTCAAAGAAATCTGCCGCCAGACCCCCATTGAATGTGCCGGAGTGTCTGCACATTTTACCGGCGATGATGAGGCAGACATGGCACAGAGATGTATGGATAACCTGCAGATGCATTTCCAAAGATAAAGTCAACTAAATCACAAAGGTGAGTTTTGTTGATGTTGTTGACTTATGTGCGAATCAGACATATTTGGTCGCGGCATGACTGCCAGCTAATCGATGCTAACATGCTATTTAGGCTATCTGTATGTACATTTGAAACTATATTTACATCCAGCGTTTCCCTCCACCAACATCTAATGCCAAACAAACACTTACCAATTAATGGATTTAAGTTGATCCAGTGTCACAAGATGCGAAACTTCCGATCGTTGGTCTGCACATTTTATCGGCGATGCTAAGGCTAACGTGGCCGAATAGCGTCAATAGCTATTCGCTCAATAGCTTCAGTTTCTTCTTCAATTTCGTTTTCGCTATCTGCCTCCATACTCCAACCATCTGTTTCAATACATGCGTAATCTGTTGAATCGCTTAAGCCGCTGAAATCCGAATCTGAATCCGAGCTAATGTTGCTATCACTGGATGACGTCACAGGAAAATGGACGATGGCTTCACAGATAGCGAAAATCAGGCACTTTAAAGCTGTTTTTAGGGATATTCCGGGATGGGTAAAATTTTGAAAAAAACTTCAAAAAATAAAATAAGCCACTGGGAACTGATTTTCATTGGTTTTAACCCTTCTGAAATTGTGATAATGTTCCCCTTTAATGGTTCTGTGCTAAAAATATAATTTTGTTGTAATTTTTAAAATGCAATGACAATAAAGTGCAATCCAATCCTCTTTTTGGAGTACTTACTTATAAACAGCATAACACTCCTGTCGTATTCAGGATCTTAGTTTTTGATATTTTTGCAATAGGTCTTTCAAAACAGTGAATTCCCCTGTCGTGTATATGGGAACTTTGTCTACCATTATTTGCAGGACTTCCTTAAAAACAGCAGAATGCCGTTGTCATAAAGAATAGTGGATCTTTGTCTAGCGTTTTTGTAGCTCCATGTTGTCCCCTTGCAGGTGTCATTGCCACGTGTCCACATTGCATCCACATGGACTACTCTTGTATGGAATAACACGGACTGTCTTTATTCCACACAACACTTTTGGTCCTTGTGTTCCTTTAATGACTTTTCAAATGTCGGGCCAGGCAAAGTGCAGAGAGTGAGCATGATTTATTGTTGTGCTGCACTCCCCGCTTAAAAAGGCAGGGTAAATGAAAGACAAAGTGTGATGTTTGAAGGTTTTCTGGAGCGAGAGACGTCTTGGGAGCAGCTTCTGTCCTTGGCCCAGGAACATCTCTGGCCTGCCTGTGGGCTTTTCCCTAAATTTTTTGTCCCATACTCTTAAGGCGCTGAGGCATCAAAGTGATGTCCCCCATCCTGTGGAAGATCGTCTGGACACGTTGGTGTTTGGCGTTAATCACCTTGGTCCCTTCTTCTGGGACAAACTTGTTCCTCTTTGGACTCCTAGGTCTTCACACATTGTGCAGATGAACTAAGTAATTAGCTTTACTTTTGTTGCGTCCCATGACCTTTGTAGTCCGTTCTAGTAATCCAAGATGGCGGCGCCCGGACGGGCTGCGCTCTCGAGGAGCTCCTGCTAAAGATGGAACATTTGGCAGAAATACCGGACAATTCCACAAACTTTATGGCTGGCTCACATCGTGGTCACTCCGTGATCACGTACGACCGCCAGACACTTCTGGATGTGGACATATCGGGCCGTTTTGGACTGATAGACACTTGCGTGCTAGACTTGCTAACTAGCATGGGAATACATCGGCGGCTACATCCAGCGGCCTGTGAAGCAGGGGAGTCTAGTAGCAGCGGGGGCCGTCTACGGAGCAGACGCCAGCGGTGTGATCGGAAACGCGGATGCCGAGCGGGGCTAAAAACAAAGCAGAAGGCTAATCCCCACAGAACACCACTTTCCTCCATCCCGAAGACGGATTTAGATGGAAAATGCGAGACTACTGGTCTGGGTAAGGAGTCAGTTAAATTAGAACAAGTTTTTTCTGCTTTGAGTGTTTCAGAGTTGGACATGTGTTTTACTGAGGTGGCTAACTATGATGCGTGCAGTTTATCAAAGCAACAAACAAACAATCGGAAAATCCCCGTTACTGAGGTGGCTAACTATGATGCGTGCAGTTTATCAAAGCAACAAACAAACAATCGGAAAATCCCCGTTACTGAGGTGGCTAACCATGATGTGTGCAGTTTATCAAAGCAACAAACAAACAATCGGAAAATCCCCGTTACTGAGGTGGCTAACCATGATGCGTGCAGTTTATCACAGCAACAATCAAACAATCGGAAAATTCCTGTCGTATCAATTCCTAGATATGGTCGTAACTATACTAAATGCACTGGGCATAATAAACACAACATTATTAATATTGCTACTACGGATAATTTGATCAAAAACTCCCTAAAACAGCCCACTACCTATAATATAGGTTTTTTAAACATAAGATCATTGTCTCCTAAAACGTTGTTAGTTAATGATATTATCAGAGACAACAATCTTAACGTCATCGGTCTCAGCGAAACCTGGCTTAGACCAAACGACTTTTTTGCGCTAAATGAGGCATGTCCTCCTAACTTTACACATGCGCATATTGCCCGTCCGCTCAAAAGGGGTGGGGGGGTCGCACTAATATACAACGAAAACTTTAACCTTAGTCCTAACATAAATAATAAATATAAATCGTTTGAGGTGCTTACTATGAGGTCTGTCACACCGCTGCCTCTACACCTGGCTGTTATCTACCGCCCCCCAGGGCCCTATTCGGACTTTATCAATGAATTCTCAGAGTTCGTTGCTGATCTAGTGACACACGCCGATAATATAATCATAATGGGGGACTTTAATATCCATATGAATACCCCATCGGACCCACCGTGCGTAGCGCTCCAGACTGTAATTGATAGCTGTGGTCTCACACAAATAATAAATGAACCCACGCATCGCAACGGTAATACGATAGACCTAGTGCTTGTCAGGGGCATCACCGTTTCCAAAGTTACGATACTCCCGTATACTAAAGTATTGTCCGATCATTACCTTATAAAATTCGAGGTTCAGACGCATGTTCGTCAAACTAATAATAATAATAACTGCTATAGCAGCCGCAACATTAATACAGCCACAACGACAACTCTTGCTGACCTACTGCCCTCGGTAATGGCACCTTTCCCAAAGTATGTGGGCTCTATTGATAACCTCACTAACAACTTTAATGACGCCCTGCGCGAAATCATTGATAACATAGCACCGCTAAAGTTAAAAAAGGCTCCAAAAAAGCGCACCCCGTGGTTTACAGAAGAAACTAGAGCTAAGAAATTATTATGTAGAAAGCTGGAACGCAAATGGCGCACGACTAAACTTGAGGTGCACCATCAAGCATGGAGTGATGGTTTAATAACTTATAAACGCATGCTTACCTTAGCTAAAGCTAAATATTACTCAAATCTCATCCACCGTAATAAAAACGATCCTAAATTTTTGTTTAGTACGGTAGCATCGCTAACCCAACAAGGGACTCCTTCCAGTAGCTCAACCCACTCAGCTGATGACTTTATGCAATTCTTTAGTAAGAAAATTGAAGTCAGTAGAAAGGAGATTAAAGACATTGCGTCCCAGCTACAACGGGGTTCTATTAACACTGACACGATTGTATATACGGCGGATACTGCCCTCCAAAATAGTTTCTCTCGTTTTGAGGAAATAACATTAGAGGAATTGTTACAACGTGTAAATGGAATAAAACAGACAACATGTTTACTTGACCCTCTTCCTGAGAAACTGATCAAGGAGCTCTTTGTATTATTAGGTCCATCAGTGCTAAATATTATAAACTTATCACTCTCCTCGGGCACTGTTCCCCTAGCATTCAAAAAAGCGGTTATTCATCCTCTTCTTAAAAGACCTAACCTCGATCCTGACCTCATGGTAAATTACCGACCGGTGTCTCACCTTCCCTTTATTTCAATAATCCTTGAAAAAATTGTTGCGGAGCAGTTAAATGAACACTTAGCGTCTAACAATCTATGTGAAACCTTTCAATCCGGTTTCAGGGCAAATCACTCCACGGAGACAGCCCTCGCAAAAATGACTAATGATCTATTGCTAACGATGGATTCTGATACGTCATCTATGTTGCTGCTCCTCGATCTTAGCGCTGCTTTCGATACCGTCGATCATAATATTTTATTAGAACGTATCAAAACACGAATTGGTATGTCAGACTTAGCCCTGTCTTGGTTTAACTCTTATCTTACTGATAGGATGCAGTTTGTCTCCCATAACAATGTGACCTCGGACTACGTTAAGGTAACGTGTGGAGTTCCCCAGGGTTCGGTCCTTGGCCCTGCACTCTTCAGCATCTACATGCTGCCGCTAGGTGACATCATACGCAAATACGGTATTAGCTTTCACTGTTATGCTGATGACACCCAACTCTACATGCCCCTAAAGCTGACCAACACGCCGGATTGTAGTCAGCTGGAGGCGGGTCTTAATGAAATTAAACAATGGATGTCCGCTAACTTTTTGCAACTTAACGCCAAAAAAACGGAAATGCTGATTATCGGTCCTGCTAGACACCGAACTCTATTTAATAATACAACTCTAACATTTGACAACCAAACAATTAAACAAGGCGACATGGTAAAGAATCTGGGTATTATCTTCGACCCAACTCTCTCCTTTGAGGCACACATTAAAAGCGTTACTAAAACGGCCTTCTTTCATCTCCGTAACATCGCTAAAATTCGCTCCATTCTGTCCACTAAAGACGCTGAGATCATTATCCATGCGTTTGTTACGTCTCGCCTCGACTACTGTAACGTATTATTTTCGGGTCTCCCCATGTCTAGCATTAAAAGATTACAGTTGGTACAAAATGCGGCTGCTAGACTTTTGACAAGAACAAGAAAGTTTGATCACATTACGCCTGTACTGGCTCACCTGCACTGGCTTCCTGTGCACTTAAGATGTGACTTTAAGGTTTTACTACTTACGTATAAAATACTACACGGTCTAGCTCCATCTTATCTTGCCGATTGTATTGTACCATATGTCCCGGCAAGAAATCTGCGTTCAAAGGACTCCGGCTTATTAGTGATTCCCAAAGCCCAAAAAAAGTCTGCGGGCTATAGAGCATTTTCCGTTCGGGCTCCAGTACTCTGGAATACCCTCCCGGTAACAGTTCGCGATGCCACCTCAGTAGAAGCATTTAAGTCTCACCTTAAAACTCATTTGTATACTCTAGCCTTTAAATAGACTCCCTTTTTAGACCAGTTGATCTGCCGTTTCTTTTCTTTTTCTTCTATGTCCCACTCTCCCGTGTGGAGGGGGTCCGGTCCGATCCGGTGGCCATGTACTGCTCGCCTGTGTATCGGCTGGGGACATCTCTGCGCTGCTGGTCCGCCTACGCTTGGGATGGTTTCCTGCTGGCTCCGCTGTGAACGGGACTCTCGCTGCTGTGTCTTGGATCCTCTTTGGACTGGACTCTCGCGACTGTGTTGTATCCATTGTGGATTGAACTTTCACAGTATCCTGTTAGATCCGCTCGACATCCATTGCTTTCCTCCTCTCTAAGGTTCTCATAGTCATTATTGTCACCGACGTCCCACTGGGTCATTATTGTCACCGATGTCCCACTGGGTGTGAGTTTTCCTTGCCCTTATGTGGGCCTACCGAGGATGTCGTAGTGGTTTGTGCAGCCCTTTGAGACACTAGTGATTTAGGGCTATATAAGTAAACATTGATTGATTGATTGATAGTACGAATAGACTCTAATAAGGAGGTACACATGGTCAAAAACATGTGCAAGATGAAGAGGTTGTTTGATCACAAAAAACTAACGCAGCAACATCCAAACACACCATAAAACACATTCAATGATAAAATGTTGAAAATAGAAATAAAAAAATGATGTCTCGCAGCTGGCTGAAGGAATGTATTGGTGGAAATGGTGGTCGAAAAAGTCTGGAATATTTTTTTTTTTTTTTTTTTTTTGAGACCGCTGCTCTTGTGACCGGGATTATCTGAAGAAAATTTAGAAAATTAAGAAGAAAGATTCATCTCAGGTCTGCTGCTTTGTAGTCAAGCAAACTACTTTTGTTTTGTCCACTTACAGCATTTCTTTCATGCAGTTGTTTTTAGGCTTTGTGTGGGTGATTATTTTGTATTTGTTCTGTTTGTATGTTTTTCTAGTATTTGTTTTATGGTATTTGCATGTTTTTGCTTTTGATACATTTTAATGTTTGAAGCATTTGGATGTTAGTAGTTTTGTATGATCTAAAGTTCCTCTTCCCCCTGGTCCATCTGTTTTTGATACATCTGCATTACCATAACGAGCACAAGAACATACGATAAAAGTCTTTGCTCGTTTGTTGACTTTAACTTTCATCAAGCACACGTGGGAAGGATTCACATGGGACGGTATAGCTCGGTTGGTAGAACGGCTGTGCTAGCAACTTCAGGGTTGCAGGTTAAATCCCCGCTTCCGCCATCCTAGTGACTGCCGTTGTGTCCTTGGGCAAGACACTTTATCTGCCTGCTCCCAGTGCCACCCACACTGGTTTAAAAAAAAAAATGCAACTTAGATATTGGGTTTCACAATGTAAAAGTGCTTTGAGTCACTTCAGAAAATCCCTGTATAAATATAATTCACTTCACAAGATAAATAATTAAGTATTTATGTTTTTGTCCACAACAAAGGTACAGACATGTAAGCTTATCTGTGTGGTTATTTTGAGACGTTCATTTCCAATCTCTTCATTGGTGTGTCTTACCATTGGAAAAAAAATAGAAATAAGTCTGTGGCTGTGGCCATCATGTATTTCTATCAATCATCCATCCATCCATCCAGCTTCTTCCGCTTATCCGAGGTCGGGTCGCGGGGGCAACAGCCTAAGTAGAGAAGCCCAGACTTCCCTCTCCCCAGCCACTTCATCCAGCTCCTCCCAGGGGATCCCGAGGCGTTCTCAGACCAGCCGGGAGACACAGTCTTCCCAACGTGTCCTGGGTCTTCCCCGTGGCCTCCTACCGTACCGGTTGGACGTGCCCTAAACACCACCCTAAGGGAGAGCCCCGCCACACGGCGGAGGAAACTCATTTTGGCCGCTTGTACCCGTGATCTTATCATTTCGGTCAGGACCCCAAGCTCATGACCATAGGTGAGGATGGGAACGTAGATCGACCGGTAAATTGAGAGCTTTGCCTTCCTGCTCAGTTTTTTCTTCACCACAACGGATCGGTACAACGTCCGCATTACTGAAGACGTCGCACCGATCCGCCTGTCGATCTCACGATCCACTCTTCCCCCACTCGTGAACAAGACTCCTAGGTACTTGAACTGCTCCACTTGGGGCAGGGTCTCCTCCCCAACCCGGAGATGGCATTCCACCCTTTTCCGGGCGAGAACCATGGACTCGGACTTGGAGGTGCTGATTCTCATTCCGGTCGCTTCACACTCAGCTGCGAACCGATCCAGTGAGAGCTGAAGATCCCGGTCAGATGAAGCCATCAAGACCACATCATCTGCAAAAAGCAGAGACCTAATCCTGCGGTCACCAAACCGGAACCCCTCAATGCCTTGACTGCGCCTAGAAATTCTGTCCATAAAAGTTATGAACAGAATTGGTGACAAAGGACAGCCTTGGCGGAGTCCAACTCTCACTGGAAATGTGTTCGACTTACTGCCGGCAATGCGTACCAAGCTCTGGCACTGATCATACAGGGAGCGGACCGCCACAATAAGACAGTCCGATACCCCATACTCTCTGAGCACTCCCCACAGGACTTCTCGAAGGACACGGTCGAATGCCTTCTTCAAGTCCACAAAGCACATGTAGACTGGTTGGGCAAACTCCCATTCACCCTCAAGAACCCTGCCGAGAGTATAGAGCTGGTCCACAGTTCCACGACCAGGACGAAAACCACATTGTTCCTCCTGAATCCGAGGTTCGACTATCCGGCGTAGCCTCCTCTCCAGTACACCTGAATAAACCTTACCGGGAAGGCTGAGGAGTGTGATCCCACGATAGTTGGAACACACCCTCCGGTCCCCCTTCTTAAAGAGAGGAACCACCACCCTGGTCTGCCAATCCAGAGGTACCGCCCCCGATGTCCAAGCGATGCTGCAGAGTCTTGTCAACCAAGACAGCACCACAGCATCCAGAGCCTTAAGGAACTCCGGGCGGATGTCATCCACCCCTGGGGCCTTGCCACCGAGGAATTTTTTTAACTACCTCAGCGACCTCAGCCCCAGAAATAGGAGAGTCCACCACAGATTCCCCAGGCACTGCTTCTTCATAGGAAGACGTGTTGGTGGGATTGAGGAGGTCTTCGAAGTGTTCCTTCCACCTATCCACAACACCCGCAGTTGAGGTCAGCAGAACACCATCCGCACCATACACGGTGTTGATAGTGCACTGCTTCCCCTTCCTGAGGCGGCGGACGGTGGTCCAGAATCGCTTCGAAGCCGTCCGGAAGTCGTTTTCCATGGCTCCCCCGAACTCCTCCCATGTCCGAGTTTTTGCCTCCGCGACCGCTGAAGCTGCACACCGCTTGGCCTGTCGGTACCTGTCCACTGCCTCCGGAGTCCTATGAGCCAAAAGGACCCGATAGGACTCCTTCTTCAGCTTGACGGCATCCCTCACCGCTGCTGTCCATCAAGGGGTTTTAGGATTTCCGCCCCGACAAGCACCAACTACCTTGCGGCCACAGTTCCGATCAGCCGCCTCGACAATAGAGGTGCGGAACATGGTCCACTCGGACTCAATGTCCAGCACCTCCCTAGTGACATGTTCAAAGTTCTTCCGGAGGTGGGAATTGAAACTTTCTCTGACAGGAGACTCTGCCAGACGTTCCCAGCAGACCCTCACAATGCGTTTGGGCCTCCCAGGTCTGTCCGGCATCCTCCCCCACCATCGCAGCCAACTCACCACCAGGTGGTGATCGGTAGAAAGCTCCGCCCCTCTCTTCACCCGAGTGTCCAAAACATAAGGCCGCAAATCCGATGACACAACTACAAAGTCGATCATGGAACTGCGGCCTAGGGTGTCCTTGTGCCGAGTGCACATATGGACACCCTTATGTTTGAACATGGTGTTTGTTATGGACAAACTGTGACGAGCACAAAAGTCCAATAACAAAACACCACTTGGGTTCAGATCCGGGCGGCCATTCTTCCCAATCACGCCTCTCCAGGTTTCACTGTCGTTGCCAACGTGAGCGTAGAAGTCCCCCAGTAGGACAAAGGGAATCACCCGAGGGAGCTCTTTCCAAGACTCCCTCGAGTGCTCCCAAAAAGGGTGGGTACTCTGAACTGCTGTTTGGTGCGTAAGCACAAACAACAGTCAGGACCCGCCCCCCCCACCCGAAGGCGGAGGAAGGCTACCCTTTCGTCCACCGGGTTAAACTCCAACGTGCAGGCTTTGAGCCGGGGGGCAACAACAATTGCCACCCCAGTCTGTCGCCTCTCACTGCCGGCAACGCCAGAGTGGAAGAGGGTCCAGTTCCTCTCGGGAGAAGTGGTTCCAGAGCCCTTGCTGTGCGTCAAAGTGAGTCCGGCTATATCCAGCCGGAACTTCTCAACTTCGCGCACTAGCTCAGGCTCTTTACCCCCAGTGAGGTGACGTTCCACGTCCCAAGAGCTAGCTTCTGTAGCCGAGGATCGGACCGCAAAGTGCCCTGCCTTCGGCTTCCGCCCAACTCACATTGCACCCGACCTCTATGGCCCCTGCTATGGGTGGCGAGCCCATTGAGGGGTGACCCATGTCGCCTTTTCGGGCTGTGCCCGGCCGGGCCCCATGGGAACAGGCCCGGCCACCAGGCGCTCGCTATCGTGCCCCCGGTGACCCGCGTCCGGGCGAGGGAAATCTGGGTCTATGTTTTTTCTTCTTCATAGAGGTCTTCGAGCTGCTCTTTGTCTGATCCCTCACCTAGAACCTGTTTGCCTTGGGAGACCCTACCAGGGGGTATAAAGCCCCCGGACAACATAGCTCCTAGGATCATTGGGACACGCAAACTCCTCTACCACGATAAGGTGGCAGCTCAGAGAGGAGTCTATCAATGATACACTTGTAAAAATAAGTCAACCGGTGTATAACTATCATAAAGAAAAACATGTGTTGTTGTTATTATGGGGGTGTGGCTCGCTGACATCATGCATATTGACCGTCATAATGAAAGTGTAAAAAGAAGTTAAACAGCTGTATGTTAAAAACATCAAAAACAGAAATGTGTACTAACTACAAATGATACACGACAGCAGATTCTTTAGACTCAGTGGTGGAGTTCTAGGACAGGGGGTTAAGGTATGGAGCCAGAACACTGCCAGTAAGATTTGGTATGGGGAAAATAAATGTATATTGTAGAAAAAGTTGTATTGGCACCAAAAGTTTTCGCAACAAATAAATACAAACATTGAAAAAAGACAATATTTTTGGTGGATGTTTTCGATGCCAATATTCATATTTTTGTACACTTTTGTTTTTGTGTGCTTCAAATGTTTTTATGATCGCTTCTCTTTTTAATGGTTTTCTATCTTTTTTTTTTCAGATTTGCTTCTTTTTTTTAATGGTGTGAAACTAATGTCAGCGTTTTAGCATAAGGGGCGGGCACTTGTGGGCGGGGCTTACAAGAAGTTTACCCAGGAGAGGTTTTACTGGACTTGGGCATGCAAGTAAAACACCATAGAGGAAGAAAGGAGGACCGAGGGCGTCCAAAGTAAGTTTTAAAATGCTTCATAATATGAAATTATGAAGCAAAAGTTGGTTTTTACATGTATCTTTAGTAGAACTGTGTCATGTCTTGTGATCATGATTTGTTTAGTTATGTTCTGTTTTGCTTAGGACTCAATTGTTTCCTGTTTTTGCACTTCCTTGTTTGCTTTGTTACCATGCCAACCAATTAGTTTCACCTGTCATGTCACGCACCTGTTCAATCACCTGTATTATTTAAACCAAAAGTTGCCAGGAAGTCAGCCTGGCGACTGTACCTCTATTCCTCCCTTCATGCCATGCCATGCCTGTGAACCACACTGTCCATAGTTTCCCTCCTGCCTATGCCACGTAATGTTTTTTTTTTTTTTATGTCACAGTTATTGAGTTTTGATTTTTGTCCATAGTCATGCCGTAGTGCTAGTTCTGGTTTTATAGCCAAGTTTTGTACTTCCGCCCTTGTGCGCGCCTTTTGTTTGCTTCCTTTTCTTGTAGTTTGTTAGTATAAGAAATAAATATGTACTTACATTCACGTCTTGCTCGTGCAAATTTTCCTTTGCATTCCGGAAAAACAAACCCTAAAGTCCATGCTCTGACAAACTGTATGTGTTGCTGTCAGCAGATTCCTCTCCTGCTCAGAGAGAAGTCTTGTATTTGTAAACATGATACAGTGTGCTACTTTATTACTCTTTGACTACTTTGTAAAGCACTCTGGTCAGCTTTGTTACTTTCACAATTGGTTTTATCTATGCAGTTGATTTCAGCTCTAAGAGGTTATTATTACTATGTATAAACTCTCTTTACGAATCAAATACAATAACTTTAAAGCAAGTACTCATTTATTAGTTATGATAGTGTATGGAGGATTTATTATAGGACTGTTTATCTTTTTTAAATAAAATGTAACAAGGGGCTTCACAGTGGCAGAGGGGTTAGTGTGTCTGCCTCACAATACGAAGGTCCTGAGTAGTCTGGGGTTCAATCCCGGGCTCGGGATCTTTCTGTGTGGAGTTTGCATGTTCTCCCCATGAATGCGTGGGTTCCCTCCGGGTATTCCGGCTTCCTCCCACTTCCAAAAACATGAACCTGGGGATAGGTTGATTGGCAACACTAAAATTGGCCTTAGTGTGGGAATGTGAGTGTGAGTGATGTATGTCTATCTGTGTTGGCCCTGTGATAAGGTGGCGACTTGTACTCTGCGTTCCGCCCGATTGTAGCTGAGATAGGCGCCAGCGACCCCGAAAGGGAATAAGCGGTAGAAAATGGATGGATGGATGGATGGATGGTAATTATTTTTTGGTGACACCAGTTGTTCACAATAATTTGTTGAATTGAATTATGCGGACACGTCTGCTACTGGATACTTTCTAATGTTTTTCTGCATTGGAGACTTTATAACTGTAATTAATATACAACAATAATTATTTAAAACTTGTTGAAATTGATGAACGTGCTGTTTAAGACAGCAATAATTATTGTGTACGTCCAGCTTACATGCTATTGTGTGCTTGTTGTTTAGCTACAAACTCCCACTAAAAAACTTAAGTCGACACAAAAAGACCAACATTGTGTGCTTATTTGAGGACATTTAAATGTTGATGGGCTGTCCAGCTTTGCACAAGTAAACACGCTGCAGGACATTATATCATATATTTTACATGAAAGCACATGTAATCCCATCCATCCATCCATTTACCTCCGCTTATCTGAGGTCAGGTTGCGGGGGCAGCTGCCTAAGTAGAGAAGTCCAGACTTACCTCTCCCCAGCCACTTCATCCAGCTCCTCCCAGGGGATCCCGAGGCGTTCCCAGACCAGCCGGGAGACATAGTCTTCCCAACGTGTCCTGGGTCTTCCCCGTGGCCTCCTACCGGTCGGACGTGCCCTAAACACCTCCCTAGGGAGGCGTTCGGGTGGCATCCTGACCACATGCCCGAACCACCTCATCTGGCTCCTCTCGATGTGGAGGAGCAGCGACTTTACTTTGAGCTCCCCACGGATGTCAGAGCTTCTCACCCTATCTCCAAGGGAGAGCCCCGCCACCCGGCAGAGGAAACTCATTTCGGCCGCTTGTACCCGAGATCTTGTCCTTTCGGTCATGACCCAAAGCTCATGACCATAGGTGAGGATGGGAACGTAGATCGACCGGTAAAGATTGACTCAGCTCCTTCTTCACCATAACGGATCGATACAGCGTCCGCATTACTGAAGACGCCGCACCGATCCGCCTGTCGATCTCACGATCCACTCGTCCCTCACTTTACATGTAATCCCATATTTGTTTTTTTGCTGATACCAAACCGATGTCAGATATCAACATCAGTTCAGGACAGCCCTAATTTCAATTATGTCCTGTTATGATGAACATGTGTACAAATTTCTTGCAGGTCAATGAATGAATTAAAGAACAATAACAAAAGTATTGCGTAATAATACTAATAATGAAAGCCTAAACTTGTTTTGTTCATACAAATCCCGTTTCCATATGAGTTGGGAAATTGTGTTAGACGTAAATATAAACGGAATACAATGATTTGCAATTCCTTTTCAACCCATATTCAATTGAATGCACTACAAAGACAAGATATTTGATGATCAAACTCATTAACTTAATTTTTTTTTTGCAATTAATAATTAACTTAGAATTTCATGGCTACAACACGTGCCAAAGTAGTTGGGAAAGGGCATGTTCACCACTGTGTTACATCACCTTTTCTTTTAACAACACTCAATAAACATTTGGGAACTGAGGAAACTAATTGTTGAAACGTTGAAAGTGGAACTCTTTACCATTCTTGTTTTATGTAGAGCTTCGGTCGCTCAACAGTCCGGGTTTTCCGTTGTCGTATTTTACGCTTCATAATGCGCCACACATTTTCGATGGGAGACAGGTCTAGACTGCAGGCGGGCCAGGAAAGTACCCGCACTTTTTTTTAATGAAGCCACGCTGTTGTAACACTTGTCTTGCTGAAATAAGCAGGGGCGTCCATGATACAGTTGCTTGGATGACAACATATGTTGTTCCAAAACCTGTATGGACCTTTCAGCATTAATGGTGCCTTCACAGATGTGTAAGTTACTCATGCCTTGGGCACTAATACACGCCCATACCATCACAGATGCTGGCTTTTGAACTTTGCGCCTATAACAATCCAGATGGTTATTTTCCTTTTTGTTCTGGAGGACACCACGTCCTCTGTTTCCAAATATAATTTGAAATTTGGACTCGTCAGACCACAGAACACTTTTCCACTATGCATCAGTCCATCTTAGGTGAGCTCGGGCCCAGCCAAACCGGCGGCGTTTCAGGATATTGTTGATAAATGGGTTTGGCTTTGCATAGTAGAGTTTTAACTTGCACTTACAGATGTGGCGACCAACTGTAGTTACTGACAGTAGTTTTATGAAGTGTTCCTGAGGCCACGTGTTGATATCCTTTACACACTGATGTCAGTTTTTTGATGCAGTACCGCCTGAGGGATCACAAGTCCTTAATGTCATCGCTTACGTGCAGTGATTTCTCCAGACTCTCTGAACTTTTTGATGATTTTACGGACCGTAGATGGTAAAATCCCTAAATTCTTTGCAATAGCTCCTTGAGAAATGTTGTTCTAAAACTAATCGACAATTTGCTTACAAAGTGGTGACCCTCGCCCCATCCTTGTTTGTGAATTACTTAGCTTTCCATGGAAGCTGCTTTTATACCCAATCATCGCACCCAACTGTTCCCAATTAGCCTGCACACCTGTGGGATGTTCCACATAAGTGTTTGATGAGCATTCCTCAACTTTATCAGTATTTATTGCCTCCTTTCACAACTTCTTTGTCACGTGTTGCTGGCATCAAATTCCAAAGTTATTGATTATTTGCACACAAAAAAATGTTTATCAGTTTGAACATCAAATATGTTGTCTGTGTAGCATATTCAACTGAATATGGGTTGAAAATGATTTGCAAATCATTGTATTCCGTTTATATTTACATCTAACGCAATTTCCCAACTCATATGGAAACGGTGTTTGTACAGTGGGGCAAAAAAGTATTTAGTCAGCCACCGATTGTGTAAGTTCTCCCACTTAAAATGATGACAGAGGTCTGTAATTTTCATCATAGGTACACTTCAACTGTGAGGGACAGAATGTGAAAAAAAATCCAGGAATTCACATTGTAGGAATTTTAAATCATTTATTTGTAAATTATGGTGGAACATATGTATTTGGTCACTTCAAACAAGGAAGATCTCTGGCTCTCACAGACCTGTAACTTCTTCTTCAAGAAGCTCTTCTGTCCTCCACTTGTTTCCTGTATTAATGGCACTTGTTTGAACTCGTTATCTGTATAAAAGACACCTGTCCACAGCCTCAAACAGTCAGACTCCAAACTCTACTATGGCCAAGACCAAAGAGCTGTTGAAGGACACCAGGAAAAGAATTGTAGACCTGCACCAGACTGGGAAGAGTGAATCTACAATAGGCAAGTAGCTTGGTGTGAAAAAATCAACTGTGGGAGCAATTATCAGAAAATGGAAGCCCTACAAGACCACTGATCATTTCCCTCGATCTGGGGCTCCACGCAAGATCTCATCCCGTGGGGTCAAAATGATCATGAGAACTGTGAGCAAAAATCCCAGAACCACACAGGGGGACCTGGTGAAAGACCTGCAAAGAGCTGGGACCAAAGTAACAAAGGTTACCATCAGTAACACACTACGCCGACAGGGAATCAAATCCTGCAGTGCCAGACGTGCCCCCTGCTTAAGCCAGTGCCTGTCCAGGCCCGTCTGAAGTTTGCCAGAGAGCACATGGATGATACAGCAGAGGATTGGGAGAATGTCATGTGGTCAGATGAAACCAAAATATAACTTTTTGGTATAAACTCAACTCGTCGTGTTTGGAGGAAGAAGAATTCTGAGTTGCATCCCAAGAACACCATACCTACTGTGAAACATGGGGGTGGAAACATCATGCTTTGGGGCTGTTTTTCTGCTAAGGGGACAGGACAATTGATCCGTGTTAAGGAAAGAATGAATGGGGCCATGTATCGTGAGATTTTGAGCCAAAGCCTCCTTCTATCAGTGAGAGCTTTGAATGGTTGACTAAATACTTATTTTCCACCCTAATTTACAAATAAATTATTTAAATTCCTACAATGTGAATTCCTGGATTTTTTTTTTCACATTCTGTCTCTCACAGTTGAAGTGTACCTATGATGAAAATTACAGACCTATGTCATCATTTTAAGTGGGAGAACTTGCACAATCGGTGGCTGACTAAATACTTTTTTGCCCCACTGTATATTTCAGCATATATTAATTAACTTACGTAGTATTGATCTTAGTACCTTTTATATATAATGAAAAAAATAATACAGAACTGTTTGAGTAGCCTTGATTTTTCGGTACAGAAAAGGTTAGTCTATCGTGCATGAAAGGATGTGGTGTTGCTGCACGGCCAGCCACCTCGCTCAGTCAGACGGTCAGGTGAGGTTGTCTCAGAGTGGGAGTGGGATTGAACGACACTGAGACTGTGTGTCCCAGTGTGCTCCAGATAAAAGCTTGGGTTCCAGACAGTCAAGGTAAAAGCAAATACTATCTATTACTGCTGAAGAGGACTCCTGCTGCTTTGTGTGTAACACAAAGATGACAAACATGCAGCACAACATGACGTACAATTTGACACATTAATGGGAGCAAGAGTCTGGAACGTTTGTTCCCTACTAGCGCCCACCCAGTACAAAAAATGTTCGCACTATTTCTTTATTAAATACAATATTTGATTATGAATTAATAAGGCATACTTTGAACTAAAACAAATCAATGGTAAGGAAATTGCTAAATAATTCTTATTTTCAGAGATAAAAACAAAATTAACATGATTTAACCTGCTCAGTGGCCTTGTGGTTAGAGTATCCGCCCTGAGACTGGAAGATCGTGAGTTTAAACCCCGGCCGAGTCATACCAAAGACTATAAAAATGGGACCCATTGCCTCCCTGCTTGGCATCAAAGGTTGGAATTGGGGGTTAAATCACCAAAATTATTCCCTAGCGCGGCCAACGCTGCTGCTCACTGCTCCCCTCACCTCCCAATGAAATGCAGAGGATAATTTCACCACACCTAGTGTTTGTGACTGTCAGTGGTATTTTAACTTTATTAAAACATAAATTAGCCAATCTTATTGCAAAAGCAGTGCTTTGATGATGTGCGCCACAGAGGACAGAGACTTTACCAGAAGAAATGTCACAAGCGGCTTAAAAGGACACCAACGCAAAGCAAAAATAACTAAGAATAATAACAAAAAGCGCACTCAAAAAGGAGTGAGAGCAAATAACTAAGGATGCAAACCATAGGTCTGGAGGTCCGTGACTTCCATATGTTTCTGTGGAGAGACGCAGCCGACGGGCCGACAGCGGACGGACAGAGGCGTTCTGGACCAGAATGGAGGCCTGGAGGCCAGGAGGCGGGGCATGCGGCGGCGAGGAGAGGCGTGACGCACTTGGAGCGGCACAAAAACGGCAATCTGAGTCAGGTGCGTAAGAAACACAGCTGCTCACAATCTGCGCATCTGCTCCTAGATTATAAGTGAGGCGAAGGGGGCACGATGGGGAGGAGAGAGAGGAGGAAACCACGGCAACCCGACCACGAGCACGACAACCGAGCACGGCAAGATGAGTCCCCGCCACAGAAGCAGCAGGCGAGCACCGAAAGGTGCAGCGCGACCAGGAAGCAGAACCGGCGCACTAGAAATGGGCGCGCCCGACTGGTCCGAAGAAAGGTTGTGCGAAACAATAAAAGTCAATCAAACCTGCTATGACGCGTCGTGTGTCCAGTGTCACCGCAACCCACACGAGGACGGCTGGGAGTCCGTCACAGTTTCTTTACATGAATACAAATGGTGATGTTAACAATCTTGATCAAATTACATAGCAGGAAAAAAAAACTCAATGATTATCTGAAGTTTTAATGTTTCTAAATAGAAAGTAAAATTTTGCCTTTCCAAGACATTTTTTTTCCAGTTTGTTATACACTTTTGGTCACTGTAGGAAGGTTCAGTGAGTTATTTGACATGGTGAGAACTAAACAATTCACTGAAAGTTTCAAACCTGAATCATCTTGTTTTAAGTATTCGTGATGTTGCTAAAAAAAACAAAAAAAACAGTAGCTTCCCATAACAATCTATTTTTATAATGGAAAAAAACAACATTCACACAATGTTAGCTTTTGGGATACAGAGCTGCCAAGTCTCACACTTGAAGCGTGAGAATCACACAATTTTACCTGTTCTCACACCACACTTGACATTTCTCACGCTTATATTTCCCCATTTACTACTCTCTTCATTTTTTTCATAATAAACTTTTTTTCCTCGCCACCAGTCATTGTTCAAGTAACTGATTGATTGACTGAAAGAGCCAATCCAAAAATTATTGTGCCTAATCTAGCCAAACACGGGAGGCACCACGCTACTTCAACCACTCAGAAGAAACGTAAGGTGGGTCTTGTGGTCTCTATTTTTCACACACACACCTCAGCAAAGAGTTGTCAACTTTACGGATTTTTCGCTAAATCCAGTATCTTTCCTATACCCTTGTTAGTGGCTTTCTTTCCCAAAAGTGACCTACGACAACTCAAGCAACTTTTTTTGGATGCTTTGGAGACATGAAAGCGCGTATCACTCTTATGTCCTCAAAGTACAAGCGGCAGCTGAACTTTCCTCCCAGGTGGTCCCCTGTCTACAGAATGTCCACTTGTGCTAAAATCTCATTTTGTTGTACTTTTAAGTGCAATGACCATAAAGTTCCATTTCAACCCAGTTAGAGCAGGGACGAGACGCACACCCACTCTTGTGCAAAGCTGCCGCTGTTACTGCCATAATCATAGTCACCCTTCAAATAAAAACAAAACCTATAGTTCACGTTATCGAACAAATCAATAGATTTGGTTTGTTCGTGAATATCACAACCCTTCAGTCTTTTGATAAAATGTGATACTCTGACATTTATCAATGGAGAACAAGGGGAAAAAAACAAGAAAACTAAAATTAATTCACAATTCTGATCATAATTTGCATTTTTAACTCACTTTTTCTGTCTCCCACTAGATTATTCCACTCTACTACAGTGGCCATTGAAATCAATTATGCAAATGAGGCATGGATGTCATGTATCAACTTCTAGCAAGAACAGACAATAGCTAATTTCTTTACTGAGGTTGTTTTTTTTACTTTTATTTTATTCTGTATTTCATTTTTTTGGGTGGGGTGGAGGGGAATGTAATTTCACCCCCTTTCAAATGAATAAATAATCATTTGGAGAGGGGGGAAAACTCCTTTACCATGAACTGATTAACGTGGACCCCGACTTAAACAAGTTGAAAAACGTATTCAAGTGTTACCATTTACTGGTCAATTGTACGAAATATGTACTGAACTGTGCAATCTACTAATAAAAGTATCAATCAATCAATCAATCCTTGGCAGCCCTGCCTACCACCTATGCATTTTGACTTAGGAATGGTTTTAATCAGTTGAGAAATGTTCCAGTAATTTTAAAAGAGAATAAGTGTTACATACCATCTTGGAAAATAAAGATATTGTAGATAGTCTGAATGTCCTGGATAAGTGCAATGTTTTTATGGTGGAATGTTTCAAATCTTTTGAGAAATATAGATGTTTGGGAAATTTTACATTATTTTTAAACAAGGGAAAATATGTCCAGGAAAATGTGGGAATTTTCAAAAAATCTGATTTTTGGAAATTATATTTTCTGAATCAGATAAAAAAATGTGGTAGAAGGCGGCAGACAAAAAAAGGCTGTAATAATTTGATTGCTAATTGTGAGAATGAACTATTATTCTTGACATATTATAAATTAAAATACCAAATAAAACATTATGTTTCTTAATAACAACCATGTACTTCCTCAGAAGATATGTTTTTATTTTGCTTTACTTTTTAAGAACATAATAATCTCCAGGAGACACAGTTCCTCAGCACATGTCCCTCTATGGGGACATTGATGGTAAATATTTGCATTAATGTTTCCTCTGCGGCCATAATAACTAAATCATGAACAGTTGAGACGTTGTGACCATAATGCAGTCACACTGCATTATGGTCTCGGTTGGTAGAGTAACTTGAGGGTTCCAGGTTCGATCCCCGCTGCCACCCACACTGGTTTAAATGTAACTTAGATATTGGGTTTCACTATGCAAAGCGCTCTGAGTCACTAGAGAAAAAGCGCTGTATAAATATAACTTCACTTCACTGATGTTTTTTATCTTTTGGTGTTTTGGTCCTCAAACTGTGCTTTTCTTTTTCCGACCAGCGTTCTGCTTGGATATAATGATCATTGGAGGATTTATAATAGAACAATATAGGATCTTCTTAGGATCATGAAGGCATCTTTTTAAAAAAACAAAAAACAAAGGGGAAGTTCATGCAACACACTGTCTGATACAGTAAAATGATTTTTTTTTTTTGTTACCAGCAATATTGTCTCTAATCTTTCCAGGTATATAGCAATCTGATCAAACCAAACGGATTATTGTCTAGCAGGAATTATGGTAACGCGTTCAGCTTTGCTATTTTTGAGAAAACTTAATCACAGAATAATTGTTTGCACATAATGCAGGGCCACTCCTAAGCTACAAATAGGCCCAAATGCAGATTTTATTTGGAGCCCCATCCTACTAAAATGTGTTTCCCTTAATGTATCAATGCAACACTTAAAATACTTAAAATAGTTTAGTTCTTGATCTAATAAAAAATGTTTAAATGGAATGTCAAAAACAATCGGAATATCTTAAATGTTTTGAGAAATTGGGAATATTTAAACATTTGAGATTCATTTTGAACACAAAATTAAACCCTGGAAAATATGGAATGTCTGGAAATGTGGGAATTATTTTTAAAGGGGAACATTATCACCAGACCTATGTAAGCGTCAATATATACCTTGATGTTGCAGAAAAAAGACCATATGTTTTTTTAACCGATTTCCGAACTCTAAAAGGGTGAATTTGGCGATCTAAATGCCTTTCAATTGGTCACTGTCGGAGCGATGACCTTTCACCCGTGATGTCACAATGGGAAGCAATCCACCATTTTCTCAAACACATTACACACAAAAGTCAAATTAGCTCTGTTATTTTCCGTTTTTTCGACTGTTTACCGTACCTTGGAGACATCATGCCTCGTCGGTGTGTTGTCGGAGGGTGTAACAACATGATCAGGGACGGATTCAAGTTGATTTACATGGAGTGTGCATTGATTAGCATGGCATACAAATCGATGCTAACATGCTATGTACATATTGCATCGTTATGCCTCATTTGTAGCTATATTTTCATCCAACCTTTCCCTCCACCCACATTTAATGCCAAACAAACACATACCAATCGACGGATTTAAGTTGCACCAGTGTCAAAAGATGCGAAAGTCCCGATCATTTGGTCTGCACATTTTACCGGCGATGCTACGACAGACATGGCACAGAGATGGCAAGAATGTGCGGATATCCTGCGATACTCAAAGCAGATGCATTTCCAACGATAAAGTCAACGAAATCAAAAAGGTGAGTTTTGTAGATGTTTTTGACTTATGTGCTAATCAGACATATTTGGTCCCGGCATGACTGCCAGCTAATCGATGCTAACATGCTATTTAGGCTAGCTGTATGAACATTTGTAGCTATATTTGCATCCAGCCGGATGGAAATAAATCGACGGATTTAAGTTGCTCCAGTGGTCTGGTCAAAAGATGCAATCATTGGTTGGAAGGCGATAGCCGAATAGCTTCAATAGCTATTTGCTCAATAGCTTCAGTTTCTTCTTCAATTTCGTTTTTACTATCTGCCTCCACACTCCAACCATCCGTCTCAATACATGCGTAATCTGTTGAATCGCTTAAGCCGCTGAAATCAGAGTCTGAATCCGAGCTATCGTCGCTATATCTTGCTTGGCTATCAGCCATGTTTGTTTCTATTGCCATCACTATGTGACGTCACAGGAAAATGGACAGTGGATTTACAGATAGCGAAAATCAGGCACTTTAAAGCCTTTTTTTCGGGATATTCCATGATGGGTAAAATTTTTTTAAAAACTTCAAAAAATAAAATAAGCAACTGGGAACTGATTTTTATTGGTTTTAACCTTTCTGAAATTGTGATAATATTCCCCTTTAAATAATAAATTTGCAACACACATGTCAATAATGAAATATGATTCAAAATATGTTTGGAGAAAGTGAGCGTAATAAAAGGATGGACTAATATGTTTAATATAGTACTACATGTGTGAATGAAATTCTTTGCTAATATTAGTCAATTGTCAGTATGGTACTTTTTTAGCTAATTTTGCAGCTATAGACCTCATATTTTGGTACTTCAGCATGCTAGCTTTTTTAATGTATTTGCAGGTATACACCTTAGACATATAGTTTGGTACGTGATGCTATCTGGCAAGCGCATTGTTAGCATTTCAGTTTGTTTTTTTAGTATTCTTTCTACTGAAATAGCTTTTTATTATGCTGTTTTTCTTCCGCTTTCTTCCATATTTTACATTTGATTCGAAACATTCAACTTTCAAAATGTTCAGTTCATTCCTGAAATGCCACCATTTTTTACTTTCCAAAAATTTACACATTTTCAGGAATTTTACATTTTCAAGGGACTTTACTGTCAAAGACTCATGAAATGCCACCAAATTTTGTACCCGAGGTTCCAGATTTAGGCCAATGATTCCCACAAAAACGATATGTACAAAATAATTAAAATAGAATGGGATATACGTATAGAGAAAGAGACTAAGTTATAGATAACAGATTATTTGGAATATGTTATAGAATAGAATAGACTGTGGTCCTGTAGTGGAAATGACATGTAAAAATAATGACAGCAAACCCATCCATCCATCCATTTTCTACCGCTTATTCCCTTTCGGGGTCGCGGGGGGCGCTGGCGCCTATCACAGCAAACCAAAAGAAATAAAAGCCCAGTTTAGCACATGTGTGTAAATTAAGTGTCCCTCCTTCAGGAATGGGGTCTAGGTGGGTGAGATTGGTATCTACAGCTACAGGGCACCATCAGCAATCAGCAGTCTTACATCTGAAAGAAGTTGGTCCTCAGTCTGGTGGTGTTCCATGTGGACAGGATCAAAGAGAGGTTGTGCAGTGTTGTTGGAAACCTTCTTCCTGCATCTGCTGACAAGAATGTGTGTGGTGATGGTGCAGGAGGCTGCTCCACACGATCTTCTGAGCAGCTCTGACCATCTCTGTAACCAGACAGCAGACGTAAGAAAATGTAGTCTTACATGTTTTTATTGTGCAATAACGAAACATGTTCAATGGCAAATCAGTTTATGGATCTAAGAAGGGCAGAATAATATTTCTACAAAATGTTCATATGGTTTTATGTCAGTTGATATGTGTTAACACTTTTGCTGGTATCCTTTCAGAAGCTAACACCAGTGCCACCTACAGGTCTTGCTTATGCTGCACAGTTTATGACATGCAGGTGCTCAGTCAATCACTTCTAAGGATGATTTTATTTCTTTTTCAAACGGATCCACAGGGACCATCCTGAAGTGCAAGACAATTATCTTATGGCAGACGAACGCGAACACGAACGCATAAACAAAGATTCAAGTTAACATAAAAAAGCTTTTTCTGAAAATCTGAATGCACAGGAGATTAACATTCAATCCCCCGACATCTTTGGGGAGCCTTGTTTCCATAGTGATAGGTTCTGACATCTTCAGTCGTGACGAGCTATTTTCCGGTTGCTAGGACGAGGGGAGGGCAGAGTTGTGTAGCTCTGACGAGTCCAAAGAGGACAGTCAGAGCATCCTGGTCGCAAAGAGAAAGCATTTCAAGTTCAACTCTTTGACAAGAACGATTACCATTAGTGAGCTCATCCAGAGATCATACCGACGCATCAAAGCCCACAGGAATAATTGCTTACTTTGTTTGGGAACAATACGTTGATAATCAAGAACATCTGTTTTCTAGAGGGAGACATTTAAGATGATCGTTAGAGACAACATAAACCTGCAAGCTGACAAAGCACATGAAGGCAAAACCTTTTTAATAACAACACACGCACACCGTCAATCGCTCATAAACCATCAGGTGGAAATTTCCACATGTTCTAGATCACACGGCAGGGTGCCAGTAAATCAGCATGCAGGTGCCAACACTCACTGGTGTCCTCAAAAGACCAGTTTTTAACTAAAACAACCACAGAACTCATTTCCTGTAGGGTTCAGGGAACGTGTGAATTACTGAGGGCAGCTTCTTGAGACCAAGGAACGACCTCGTTTAAATAGGGCATGATATTGTGACGCGGAACCGCAATGCATTGGGGGTTTTGCTGGACTCTGAATAGCTTATTTACATGGCTGAATACAAGACTCTGTGCTTAAGTTTTTGTTTTTTTTCTCTTAACATGTTCAAAACGTGGCTCAAACGTGCGGCATCATTAACAGCGAGAATCGTGGCTCATGGGGAAAAAAAGATTGGGGATATATTTTTTCTAATTTCCACCTTGAAAACAAAGTCGAAGGAAGTTGGCTTACGAAACTAATAAAGAGACGGCAAATAGCCTTGACACTCATCAAATGCGGACAATGCCTTTTCCTCTCCCTTATCGCTCTTGCTTGCTTCTTTGTTTTGTTTGCTCTTAAAGGCCTACTGAAACTAGATTTTCTTATTTAAACGGGGATACCAGGTCCATTCTATGTGTCATACTTGATCATTTCGCGATATTGCCATGTTTTTGCTGAATAAAAAAGCCTTGCCTTTACCAGAAGTCACCCGTGTGAGGGCTCCTCACATCCTCACATTGTTTATAATGGGAGCCTCCAACAAAAAGAGCTATTCGGACCGAGAAAACAACAATTTCCCCATTAATTTGAGCGAGGATGAAAGATTTGTGGCTGTGGATATTGATAGTGAAGGACTAGAAAAAAAATAACTGAATAAAATAAAAAGCGACGGCTGTGGGCGGCGGCAGTGTGAGCGTTTCAGATGTAATTAGACACATTTACTAGGATAATTCTGGAAGATCCCTTATCTGCTTGTTGTTTTAATAGTATTTTAGTGAGATTGTAAAGACATACCTCGAGGTCGGATGGCTGCGGTGAACATGCCAGTGTCTCAGAGAGAAGCCAAGCTCACAGCTGCCTTTTTTGACAGGTACTGCAGGAGGACGAATAATCTACTGATGTCTCCAGTAAGATATATATCACAATTTTCCCATGCAAAAACATGCTGGTTGACGTAGAGAAACATGTTCGCTTGACCGCTCTGTGTTAAAGCTTCTCAACAAACTAAGAAACACCGGCTGTGTCTCGGTGCTGAAGACAGCTGCAATACACCGCTTTCCAGCGGCCTGTGAAGCAGGGGAGTATAATAGCAACGGGGGCCGTCTACGGAGCAGACGCCAGCGGTGTGATCGGAAACGCGGATGCCGAGCGGGGCTAAAAACAAAGCAGAAGGCTAAGCCCCACAGAACACCACTTTCCTCCATCCTGAAGCCGGATTTAAATGGAAGATGCGAGACTACTGGTCTGGGTAAGGAGTCAGTTAAATTAGAACAAGTTTTTTCTGCTTTGATTGTTTCAGAGTTGGACATGCGTTCTACTGAGGTGGCAAACTATGATGCGTGCAGTTTATCAAAGCAACAAACAAACAATCGGAAAATTCCCGTCGTATCAATTCCTAGATATGTTCGTAACTATACTAAATGCACTGGGCATAATAAACACAACATTATTAATATTGCTACTACGGATAATTTGATCAAAAATTCCCTAAAACAACCCACTACCTATAGTATAGGTTTTTTAAACATAAGATCATTGTCTCCCAAAACGTTGTTAGTTAATGATATCATCAGAGACAACAATCTTAACGTCATCGGTCTCAGCGAAACCTGGCTTAAACCAAACGACTTTTTTGCGCTAAATGAGGCATGTCCTCCTAACTTCACACATGCGCATATTGCCCGTCCCCATAAAAGGGGTGGGGGGATCGCACTAATTTACAACGAAAACTTTAACCTTAGTCCTAACATAAATAATAAATATAAATTGTTTGAGGTGCTTACTATGAGGTCTGTCACACCGGTGCCTCTACACCTGGCTGTTATCTACCGCGCCCCCCAGGGCCCTATTCGGACTTTATCAATGAATTCTCAGAGTTCGTTGCTGATCTAGTGACGCACGCCGATAATATAATCATAATGGGGGACTTTAATATCCATATGAATACCCCATTGGACCCACCGTGCGTAGCGCTCCAGACTATAATTGATAGCTGTGGTCTTACACAAATAATAAATGTACCCACACATCGCAACGGTAATACGATAGACCTAGTACTTGTCAGGGGTATCACCGTTTCCAAAATTATGATACTCCCGTATACTAAAGTATTGTCGGATCATTGCCTTATAAAATTCGAGGTTCAGACGCATGTTCGTCAAACTAATAATAATAATAACTGCTATAGCAGCCGCAACATTAATACGGCCACAACAACTCTTGCTGACCTACTGCTCTCAGTAATGGCAACATTCCCAAATTATGTGGGCTCTAATGATAACCTCACTAACAACTTTAACGACGCCCTGCGCGAAACCATTGATGACATAGCACCGCTAAAGTTAAAAAAGGCTCCAAAAAAGCGTACCCCGTGGTTTACTGAAGAAACTAGAGCTCAGAAATTATTATGTAGAAAGCTGGAACGCAAATGGCGCACGACTAAACTTGAGGTGCACCATCAAGCATGGAGTGATGGTTTAATAACTTATAAACGCATGCTTACCTTAGCTAAAGCTAAATATTACTCAAATCTCATCCACCGTAATAAAAACGATCCTAAATTTTTGTTTAGTACGGTTGCATCGCTAACCCAACAAGGGACCCCTTCCAGTAGCTCAACCCACTCAGCTGATGACTTTATGCAATTCTTTAGTAAGAAAATTGAAGTCATTAGAAAGGAGATTAAAGACAATGCGTCCCAGCTACAACTGGGTTCTATTAACACAGATACGATTGTATATACGGCGGATACTGCCCTCCAAAATAGTTTCTCTCATTTTGAGGAAATAACAGAGGAATTGTTACAACGTGTAAATGGAATAAAACAAACAACATGTTTACTTGACCCTCTTCCTGGGAAACTTATCAAGGAGCTCTTTGTATTATTAGGTCCATCAGTGCTAAATATTATAAACTTATCACTTTCCTCGGGCACTGTTCCCCTAGCATTCAAAAAAGCGGGTATTCATCCCCTTCTTAAAAGACCTAACCTCGATCCTGACCTCATGGTAAACTACCGACCGGTGTATCACCTTCCCTTTATTTCAAAAATCCTCGAAAAAATTGTTGCGGAGCAGTTAAATGAACACTTAGCGTCTAACAATCTATGTGAAACCTTTCAATCCGGTTTCAGGGCGAATCACTCTACGAAGACAGCCCTCGCAAAAATGACTAATGATCTATTGCTAACGATGGATTCTGATCCGTCATCTATGTTGCTGCTCCTCGATCTTAGCGCTGCCTTCGATACCGTCGATCATAATATTTTATTAGAACGTATCAAAACACGAATTGGTATGTCAGACTTAGCCCTGTCTTGGTTTAACTCTTATCTTACTGATACGATGCAGTGCGTCTCCCATAACAATGTTACCTCGGACTACGTTAAGGTAACGTGTGAAGTTACCCAGGGTTCGGTCCTTGGCCCTGCACTCTTCAGCATCTACATGCTGCCGCTAGGTGACATCATACGCAAATACGGTGTTAGCTTTCACTGTTATGCTGATGACACCCAACTCTACATGCCCCTAAAGCTGACCAACACGCCGGATTGTAGTCAGCTGGAGGCGTGTCTTAATGAAATTAAACAATGGATGTCCGCTAACTTTTTGCAACTCAACGCCAAAAAAACGGAAATGCTGATTATCGGTCCTGCTAGACACCGACCTCTACTTAATAATACAACTCTAACATTTGACAACCAAACAATTAAACAAGGTGACACGGTAAAGAATCTGGGTATTATCTTCGACCCAACTCTCTCCTTTGAGTCACACATTAAAAGCGTTACTAAAACGGCCTTCTTTCATCTCCGCAATATCGCTAAAATTCGCTCCAATCTGTCCACTAAAGACGCTGAGATCATTATCCATGCGTTTGTTACGTCTCGCCTCGACTACTGTAACGTGTTATTTTCGGGTCTCCCCATGTCTAGCATTAAAAGATTACAGTTGGTACAAAATGCGGCTGCTAGACTTTTGACAAGAACAAGAAAGTTTGATCACATTACGCCTGTACTGGCTCACCTGCACTGGCTTCCTGTGCACTTAAGATGTGACTTTAAGGTTTTACTACTTACGTATAAAATACTACACGGTCTAGCTCAATCCTATCTTGGCAATTGTATTGTACGATATGTCCCGGCAAGAAATCTGCGTTCAAAGGACTCCGGCTTATTAGTGATTCCCAAAGCCCAAAAAAAGTCTGCGGGCTATAGAGCGTTTTCATTTCGGGCTCCAGTACTCTGGAATGCCCTCCCGGTAACAGTTCGAGATGCCACCTCAGTAGAAGTAGTGAGACTTAAAGTTTTAAGTCTCACCTTAAAACTCATTTGTATACTCTAGCCTTTAAATAGACTCCCTTTTTAGACCAGTTGATCTGCCGTTTCTTTTCTTTTTCTCCTATGACCCACTCTCCCTTGTGGAGGGGGTCCGGTCTGATCCGGTGGCCATGTACTGCTTGCCTGTGTATCGGCTGGGGACATCTCTGTGCTGCTGATCCGCCTCCGCCTGGGATGGTTTCCTGCTGGCTCCGCTGTGAGCGGGACTCTCGCTGCTGTGTTGGATCCGCTTTGGACTGGACTCTCGCGACTGTGTTGGATCCAATATCGATTGAACTTTCACAGTATCATGTTAAACCCGCTCGACATCCATTGCTTTTGTCCTCTCCAAGGTTCTCATAGTCATCATTGTCACCGACGTCACACTGAGTGTGAGTTTTCCTTGCCCTTATGTGGGCCTACCGAGGATGTGGTAATGGTTTGTGTTGTGGTTTGTGCAGCACTTTGAGACACTAGTGATTTAGGGCTATATAAGTAAACATTGATTGATTGATTGATTGATTTATAGTCTCCATTATTAATTGAACAAATTGCAAAAGATTCAGCAACACAGATGTCCAAATTAATGTGTAATTATGCGATGAAAGAGACGACGTTTAGCCGTAACTGGTGCTGAGCTAGTATGTCCCCTCCAACCCGAAATGTCACAAAAACACGTCATCATACGAGTCATCATTCCGCGACGTTTTCAAGAAGAAACTCCGCGGGAAATTTTAATTTGTAATTTAGTCAACTAAACCGGCCGTATTGGCATGTGTTGCAATGTTAATATTTCATCATTGATATATAAACTATCAGACTGCGTGGTCGGTAGTAGTGGGTTTCAGTAGGCCTTTAAATTTCATGCAGCCTTTTTTTGTACTGCTCTTTAAAATCCAAACAATGGAATTAATCAACTCGCCTCTCAACAAAATTGACAAAATCTTGCATTCGGGGGAACATGCCTGTCTTGATGGAACGGTGGTTGTTGGACACATGACGGACACTTGGAAGAAGAGCTCCACGTGCCTGACTACCCTTTCAGTCACAGAAGGTATGTACCTAGCTCTGACCAAGCTCTGACACTGATCATACCGAGAGTGGACCACCACAATCAGACAGTCCAATACTCCATACTCTCTGAGCACTCCCCAAAGGATTTCCCGGGGGACATGGTCGAATGCATTCTACTGTAGAATGTATGTATCAATGAATCTTAAATAAATAACAGTCCCACTTTGCATTAACTTGTATGTGCTTGGTCAAATAACCTTGATAGCAGTTTTGTATTCTCCACATAAAACTAAACTGAAGCGATATGAGAACAGCATTCTCCCAATCCTGCCTTACAGTCACAGTGCGCTGAGATGTCCTTAGATCGGTTATCTGTGAATATTCAGTAGCAAGTCATGAACGGACCGTTCAAAATCCCCAAGTTTTTTTCGACTGAATTAGCACTCGCGGGTTGTCGTCACCCCTGCAACGCTAGCCAATTAGTAGAATAAACCATGTAAGATGTATTGCATGGTTTATTCTGCTAATTGGTGGTTTACTTGTACCAGTTATTTTAAAGGTGTTTTTATTCATGTATTAGTCCCATACAGCAACAAAAATGTTTCTTGCCTCAGATCAACTCTCCTTGCCACTTCCTGCCCGAGCTGAATCTGCTTGACATGCATCCATCCATTCACTACCGCTTGTCCCTTTAGGGGTTGCGGGGGGTGCTGGAGCCTATCTCAGCTGCTTTCAGGCGGAAGGCGGTGTACACCCTGGACAAGTAGCCACCTCATCACAGGGCCAACACAGATAGACATAGAACATTCACACACTAAGGCCAATTTAGTGTTGCCAATAAACTTATCCCGAGGTGCATGTTTTGTGACAGCGACTCACTGGTTTCCAGATACCAAGTCAACCAACTCGGAAGTGAACGATGAGTCCCACTGAATCATCCGTCGTCACTCAGCAATCATGAACGATGATTCACTGACAATCACTCACTGGTCATTGGGGTGAGTCAGGATGGAATCACTGAAAACTGAATTGCCGTCTTTGTGAGCAATATGTTGTCCTTTATGTTATAGCTAGTCATTGTATTCAACATTGCATTGTTAAATCTTTTTGTAATGTTGCGCAATTGTTCGGTTGTTTTTTTTGCATTTAGTTTTTATTTCGTCCACAGAATTTGCCTTTACTGTATATGTTGAATGTGTCCATAATATGTTTGACTGATTGAGACTGTTATTAGTAGATTGCACAGTACAGTACATATTCCGTACAATTGACCACTAAATGGTAACACCCGAATACATTTTTCAACTTGTTTAAGTCGGGGTCCACGTCAATCAATTCATGTAATCAATATATACTATCAGCATGATATAGTCATCACACAAGTTAATCATCAGAGTATATACATTCAATTATTTACATGATTTACAATCCGGGGGGTGGGATCTGGAGGGGGTTGGGGGGTGGGGGGTTTAGTTGTCATCAACAATTATGTCATTTGAGAAATGGACATTGAAACAGTGTAGGTCTGACTTGGTAGGATATGTACAGCGAGCAGTGAACATAGTCATCTCAATTTGATCAATTTCAATCTGGCCAGGTGGGAAGTGGAGGGGTGAGGGTGTTAGTCTAGGGTTGCAGTTGCCTGGAGGTGTTCTTTTAATGTGGAATGTGTATGTGTACAGTATGATGTATTAACACATCCCTAACAAAGTTGATTACAGACGTCTATTGTAGTGTCTTGTAACACGTAATGCACATTGAATGGTGAGGAGTTTTGGCGTTGTTAGGACTATTTTGGGGGGCTCTGGCCCCCCTAAAATATTCTTAAACCCCCCTAAATAATGTGGTGTTATATATTTTTTTCTTTTCTTTTTTTTTTACAAATACATGCCGATATTTTCATTATAAAAAGGCCCGAATGTGAGTTTAAATAAATAATCATATAACCTGTCATTATTCACTCAGTTTCCCCTCACTTCATAGCGTAAGGTAGAGAGCCCCTTTAGCGCGTCGGTATCCAATTCATTCCACTTGTTCATATAGAAAATGCCCAAATCACTCAAAATCCAGTCCACATTTTCTCTGCGACCTTGCTTGCGGTCCTGCAGGTGTGCAGCTTTGAACCATGCAGCGGTGCAGAACAAACACGTGAACGGATGCAAAGTGGACATAAGAAACTTTTTCAAGAAAGTAAGTATTGAATCAGAATCAGAATCAGCTTTATTGTCATTATGCAGGGTAAGAAGATTGAGGCCATTCCATACAGTGCGATGTGTGCATGCAAGAAAACAATGTGTATTTACACATTATTTTCTTGCATAAAAATATAAAAAATATAGAAGTGCAAAGAAAGGTGTGGAAGAGAACAGTGTACACTCTATACTCTCTGTACAGTGTACACTGTGCAAATGTACACTCTATACACTCTGTACAAAATGTGACTCTATACACTCTGTACAAATGTACTCTATACAGTGGGTGAAATTAATATATACATGAATATCTACATGAAAAAAACAAGGTTGTGGGTGGAATGGGTTATTGCACCGAAGAGAAGGCAGTTATGAGGGTCAATGGGGCAGTCCGTTCAGGGTTGTTATGGCCCTGGGGAAGAAGCTGTTCTTTAGCCTGTTTGTCTTGGTTTTAATGCACCTGTAGCGCTTCCCAGAGGGCAGCAGGTGGAACAGGTCAGAGCCAGGGTGGGTGTTGGCCTTGATGATGGCACTGGTTCTGTTGAGGAAGTGGGAAGTGTAGATGTCCATCGGAGAGGGGAGAGGGCGGCCGATGATCTTCTGAGCCGTCTTGACCACTCTTTGCAGACTCTCCCTGTCTGCTGCAGTGCAGCTGCCGTACCATACTGTAATACAGTAGGTCAGCAGGCTCTCGATGGACGAGCGGTAGAACGTCAGCAGCAGGTCAGGCTTCAGGTTGTACTTCCCGAGGACTCTCAGGAAGTGTATCCGCTGCTGAGCCTTCTTGATGATTGATGTGGTGCTGACTGTCCAGGAAAAGTCTTTAGAGATGTGGACTCTAAGGTACCTGAAGGTGTGGACCCTCTCCACACGCTCGCAGTTGATGTAGAGGGGGGCAGGGTCGTTGCTGCTCCTCCTGAAGTCGACGATGATCTCTCTGGTCTTGCTGGTGTTGAGAGTGAGGTTGTTCTCCGAAGACCAGGCCGTGAGCTTCAGGACGTCCTCCCTGTAGGCAGCCTCGTCACCCCTGGAGATGAGCCCGACCACTGTGGTAATGTCAGCGAACTTGACGATAAGGTTGTCACTGTGGGCTGGACTGCAGTCATGGGTGTAGAGGCAGTAGAGGAGGGGGCTCAGCACACAACCCTGTGGGGAGCCAATGCTCAGCGTGCGGGTGGATGAGAGGTGGGGGCCAAGTATCACGTTCTGGGGTCGGTCCGTTATAGTGATGGGTTGATGAGGCGTCATGTATCGTTTAGACACATTGCAAAACTGTATTGATACTGTGTCAATACTGTGTCACTAAATACTGACATCTGCTGGACATTAAAAATCCCTACAGGCAACCTATGGACTGACTCAACTGACACTGATTTTATGACCTAGTATATACAATAATATAAACCAAGTCATTGTATTTCATTTAGGATTATTTTATATCTTAATTTAAATAAAAATATTTTTTTATGTTTTTTAGACAGTCAATATATAATGTGAACATGATTGATTGAAACTTTTATTAGTAGATTGCACAATACAGTACATATTCCGTACAATTGACCACTAAATGGTAACACCCGAATAAGTTTTTCAACTTGTTTAAATCGGGGTCCACGTTAATCAATTTATGGTAAAAAGGTAATGGGTTTAAGCTGGATTTGAACAAGCGCCCTAAGGAACTCAGCATGAAAAACTACAGTTCTCCACTCTACCAACAGAGCTATCGAAGAGATTGGTTATTACCACTTGTAGTGGCAATCTTCACCTTTAAATGTTCAAATTTATTGACACTACTCAACAGGTTTGAGGGAGTGATCCTACGCAGCAGCAAACATTACATTGAAGTGAGGTCCAGTCAGAAATCCAGTTAATGCATATTTATTAATTAACTTGCAGGGTGAATGAAACATACCATGGATTATTGTAGTGACATGGTGCCATATGTTCTCCTGTCTTTCCTGCCTGTTGTTGTCTGCTGTTGTTGTCTGCTGTTGTGGTGGTAAGAACGGTTTGTGCTCCCACACCTGAGTCCTCCCTTATCAGCTCACCTGTGCTTCTATTTATGCCTTCAACCCTGCACTGCTCAATCAAAAAGCCCGCCACCTAGTGACAAAAGAAAGTAATGCCAACACAAAAATAAGGATGCCTAAAATGGCTCCTACACCACTTTTTAATGTAAGCAAACGGATGGTTGTGTGGGTGGGACAATGCCGGAAACTTTGAGAAAACAGGAGGATACGACAAGGAAATTAACACAAATACATTTTTTTACGATATATGATCAAAATATTACCGCACATGACTTTCGAAAAGCAGTATGCGCACCGGCACAGGGTTTCGTGCTACGAGCTCGACGCATGCGCCGATGCATCGGTGTTGCTGGACCCATCACTACCGTTAGGAAGTCCCTGCTTGTAGTAAAATGTACTCGCTCCACTTTACACCAGGTCTGTGTCTGACAAATAAAAACCTGTCTAGCACAGTATAGACAACCTCTTTTGTTGTTTTGTAGGCAAAAGTTACATTCCCGCTCTAAAACGATGCTGCTACTTAGTTAGCAAGTTAGCCTGACATGCATCATGAAGGTCCTGGTTATTTATAAAATTAAATGTGCACTCTTTTTTTTTTACCATTTGCTATCTTTGGGGTTACCTCCGTCTGGAGCTTCAGCTGTGTTTCTCACTTTACACCTGGAGGAGAATAGGAGCTGAGCTCATTCACGTATGACTATCATCAGTAGATAATAATAATAATAATAATAATAATCACTCCATAACCCCTATTGACCTGTAGGAGTCAGGGCAGAGGAGAACAGAAAGTGAGAGGGGAGAAGCCTCTACTAGAAAGGTGAGTAGAAGAATAATGATACATATATAAATATTTTTAAAAATAATTTTAAATGGCTTATCGATAAGCCATTTGTTTTATTTATTTCCGGGTGGATCATGTTGACTATTGGTCCTCCTAATTGTCAGTCATTCTGGGGATGTTACATACATACATATATACACATGTGTGTATATATATATATATATATATATATATATATATATATATATATATATATATATATGTGTGTGTGTGTGTGTGTGTGTGTGTGTGAAAACCCCAGACACCATCTTTGTAGTAATTTTTCTCCTGCGTGGACTTCCGTCTTCCTTTACAATTAGTGAAGCTGCACAAAGCCTTGTGTCTGCAATTGTAAATAATTTTGTTTTTAAGTTTTGTGTTTCTTGTAGAATCTATATAAAGTAGTATACATTAGCCTATTGTTAAAACAATGAAAAAACGTCATTAAAAATATATTTGTTTTATTGTATTGTTAGATTAATAGCTGTTGTTTTATTATAGGATGTCTTGTTAAACAAATCATAGGATTATCAGAGGGAGGAAAAACCAAGACATTTAATATAAAATGTAAAATGAATAAATACATAAAGAGAAAAAGAAAAAAAAGGGTTAAAAGCCATCGTCCCATGCATTTTTTTTACCGTCCCCGGGACGACGGGACTACATTAATGTCAGTCTGGACTGGAGCCTGCAATGCCTCAGACTGGAAGTCTCTCCAGAGAGTGGTGATGACGGCGGAAAAGATCATCAGGACTCCTCTTCCTCCTATCCAGGCGATCGCAAAAAGCCGCTGCCTGACCAGGGCTCAGAAAATCTGCAAAGACTCCTCCTACCCCCACCAAGGACTGTTTTCACGGCTGGACTCTAGGAAAAGGTTCCGCAGCCTCCGTAGCAGAACCTCCAGGTTCTGTAACAGCTTCTTCTCTCAGGCCGTAAGACTCTCGAACGCATCATAAATAAATTATCCGCTCAACTCCCCCCAAAATGGATTAACTCGCTGGAATAAAAAAGACAATATACATCCATAAACATAGCCGCCTGTGAAAAAGTGCAATGTATTTATCCGTACAGTAATCTATTTATGTATATCTGCACTTTATTGCTTTTTTTTTTTTTTTTTTATCCTGCACTACCAAGAGCTAATGCAACGAAATTTCGTTCTTATTTATACTGTAAAGTTCAAATTTGATTGACAATAAAAAGGAAGTCTAAGTCTATTAATATCAAGCCCTGGAAGTTACATTTTATTGTTTGCATTATTTGTTTCAGCATTGCACTTTGAAGATGGTCCCTCAGCTCTTTGACAGCTCTGGCTCTTTTTCAGATCAGCAGACGGACTCTAAGTCTTTCCTTTTTACAGTATACATAAATGTTTCTCATTTCTATTCAGACTTAAATATATATTTAATTTCCTTAACCGACTGAAATAATAACAATGAATAATTTATAAGTCTTTGTCAGCCGTTTGTAAAGTTTTGTACTCGTGCGCTATGTTCGCTCATATCCTGTTCATCTCCTGGGGGCTAAGCCCCCCCTTTCCTTAAAAGGGGGGGCCCCTGGTAATTAAGTGTGAATAAAGGCTGCAATTCAAGAATATACGTGAGCTTATCTTTAATTGTTTTAATAATTGTTGAATTAATACTGTTACATCTAAAGTTGTGCAGCTTTAGCTTCGGCGGGTGTGGTTAAAATGTGATCACTTGTTACGCATGTGGAGTCACTACGCATGCGCTTTGAGACAGATGACAGCGAGACTTGTCACGTGCAACGTTCTACACGTGCACGTGGGTCAAGTGGATCGTGAGGTTCTACGCATGCGCTCTGTGATAGCTCAATTAAGCCATTGTTCAGATTGTTAATCACCTTGTTCTATTCCCTGTTTTGTGCGCGCAGCGCAGAAGTAATATTTATGTCTTCATTCAGGTAACTTTCACCCATACAACTAACTGTGTATTTATTGTGCTTACTACTAGGTGATCATTTAGCCACTTGTCTTATGGCATAGTTTTAACAAGTAAATTATCGTTTTTTTTTTAGTATGCTCATAATCGCAAATTAGCATTCATGCTAGGTGTTTAGCTGTGGTGTAGAACTTGGTCAGTCTTAGTTCATTAGGTGCATTGTGACTCCAGAATATTTACTGTTTTTCACAGACCCCAAATGAATTGAGTTGGTAAGTGTGTTTCATATTATACTGCAACCGTGGACATTACCCAACATGTGATAGATATAACTTACTTTATTAAACACCATTAAATGCGAGCCACATTTAACACAATAATTAATGTGTGACCAGAACTGATTGATAAAGCATCTTTGCTCACAGTTAACCAGTCTTCATTATACTATACCAGCTGCTTAAAGGCCTACTGAAACCCACTACTACCGACCACGCAGTCTGATAGTTTATATATCAATGATGAAATATTAACATTGCAACACATGCCAATACGGCCTTTTTAGTTTACTAAATTAAAATTTTAAATTTTGCGCGAATTATCCTGTTGAAAACGTCGGCATGATGACGCGTATGATGACGCATGCGTGTGACGTCTCGGATTGTAGCGGACATTTTTTTCCAGCCCGATCCAAGCTATAAGCAGTCTGCGTTAATCGCATAATTACACAGTATTCTGAAGGTCTGTGTTGCTGAATCTTTTGCAATTTGTTCAATGAATAATGGAGAAGTCAAAGAAGAAAGATATAGGTGGGAAGTGATGTATTGCAGCTGCCTTTAGCAAGACAAACACATCCGGTGTTTCCTTGTTTATATTCCCGAAGGTGAAGCTTTACTATGGAACAGAGCGGTCAAGCAAACATGGTTCCCGACTTCATGTCAACCTGCAGGTTTCGGTGAGAAAATTGTGGTAATAAGTCGGCTCTTACCGTAGACATGAGCGGAGCTTGCGTCCTCCTGCAGCTGCAGACTCTTTCACCTCCTCCCATCGGAAACACTGGCGGTCACCACACCCGTGGCCACACTACTCCGACTTTCAGGTACTATATAATCTCACTAAAACACTAGCAACATAATAGGCAGATAAGGGATTTTCCAAAATTATCCTAGTAAATGTGTCTAACATCTGAATCGCTCCCACTGCCCTCGCCTTTTTTTTCTTCAAGTCCTTCACTCTCACTATCCTCATCCACGAATCTTTCATCCTCGCTCAAATGGAGAAATCGTCGCTTTCTCGGCCCGAATCATTCTCGCTGCTGGTGTCCATGATTGTAAACAATGTGAGGATGTGAGGAGCTCCACAACCCGTGACGTCACGCGCACAGCACATCGTCTGCTACTTCCTATACAGTCAAGGTTTTTTTATTAGCGACTAAAAGTTGCGAACTTTATCGTCGATGTTCTCTACTAAACCCTTTCAGCAAAAATATGGCAATATCGTGAAATGATCAAGTATGATACATAGAATGGACCTGCTATCCCCGTTTAAATAAGAAAATCTCATTTCAGTAAGCCTTTTAAAAATATTAACTTTCAAGTAATGTTTCTACTTTCTATAAAAACACCCATTTTATGCACATTAATAGGTAACTATTTGTTGACTGTTTTCTTGGTTGTTAGTGTTTTCCCCTTTTTTTTATATGAATAGAACATGTTGCAGTGTGTCTTGTTTATCTGGGCCTCGAATGTCAGGCTGTGTTACCTAACACTTGATGGTTTCCAAGAAGGTCAGTCTTTACGTCAAGCTAAAACAATGTTACAATTAAGATTGGGGGTGTTCCAAGCCAATATAAATATCAAATATTGGTCCAAAATCAGCAAAAAAAACATGTGTTAGATTATATCAGTTTGCCTTGAACAATGTTGCAGACTAAAACGGCACATTTTTCAATATAAACATCCCTCCATTTTCTACCGCCTGTCCCGCTTGGGGTCGCAGAGGTGCTGGAGCCTACCTCAGCTGCATTCAAGCGGAAGGCGGGGTGCACCCTGGACAAATAATTCTTGTTGCATAGCATGTACTCACACACACACAGAAAGTCTCCAAGACAGGCGCTTATTAGAAAGCATCTAGTAACAAACGTGTCCGCATCATTCAACGTACTGCGTCATGAGCTTAATTTATTGAATTATTGTGGCTGTTGGAAGTACGCCAAAAAACAATAGAACTACTAAGCACTCCGCTTCAAAAATATACATTTGGTTAGTGCTTTAGATACAACTAATTTTCTAACGTTCTACCATTAAAAAAAGCATATACTTTGATGTCATAGTGTTTTTCATACCTAGCATTGTTCTGTAGATAATTTCACCTGATCAAGCCTTTTTAAACATTCCACACTACAAAATAATGAATGTGCTATAATTTGTGCTGATATATCAGATTAATACCAGTTTTAACTTTGACAGCAATTTTTATTTTGTTTTACTTAGTGTGACAAAGATTTGAGAGGAATAGGTATTTTGTGGATAGAGAAAATGTTTTAGATCTTTGAGTTACACTTGTGAAAAATGGGAGCAAAAACAAAAATGGTCGGTTTATATTTTTGTTCCACCTAAGCTAAAATGTATTTTTTAGTCATTACCTATATTGTAGATGCGTGCGTAAAAATTATTTACTTGAAATACGATGATTAGCATCATCAGTGCATTGTTTTTTAGCACATATACTGGGCAGCAATGTTTAAGATTGACATTTTATCATAATATAGTATTTCTACTCCATGAAAAACGACATAGACTTGTAGATTGTGCCTTAGGATGAAAATATAAAACTCACTTTATTTTCTGAATATAGATAGATGTACATCACTAGAGATTTTGGATAAAAGCACACAAAAAAGGTTTATGTATGCAGGAGAGCTTGAAGAAGTGATGACAAAAAATAAACTATACAACTTATGAATGTTGACTATTTCCTGTGTGTTCTGTAAACAGGAGGGAGAATGGATTGTTCTTGTTACAAAATATGACCTCTAAACATTTATTAATAAGGTAAAATAAAGTATATGTACAACATTTCATCAGTCGTTTAGTATTACATGTATACTAAAGGACACTAGAAACAATCTGTTTGTTTGTCTAGAAAGAAAACACAAGTTTATGTTGAATAAGAGCCTCTATACAAAAAAAACATTTTGGGAGGGGCAGGGTGACAGCAACCAGCAGGGAAGGGCTAACGTTTGGGATAACAAAAACAATACTGATGAAAATGAGAAAAGACACAGAGTTGTATTTAGTTTGCACATTCAGCTAAAAGGGGCGCACGTGGGAGACTGAATGGTCTTGGAGTCAAAGGAGGAACAACAAGTTGCTTGTTGCTTGATTGATCTAACAAGTTTTAGTTTCTTTTATGTTCAAGTTTCATCAGGAAGTGCTTTGTCAGTTTAAGTTGCTGGGGGATTTTATGCAAGTTGTGTGTTGGTTTTTTTCATTTCTGGAACATTTTTACAGCTAGTCCAGTAGACATACCCACAGACCTTTTTTTTTTTTTTATCCAAGGCACTGCGATAAAAAGGCGTTTCAGAAGCAAACGTACCTCCTGTGTTAAGCAGTCTTGTCCCTGCTGACCGATATACAAGCAAAAGGGAGGGTGGGCTGGGGGCTTGGGGTGTCCTGCTGGAGAAGAGTCACTCATTTAGCATCTCTCCGATGCTCACTTGGGTAGATTGTACTGGATGCTGTGTAAGCAATCGGAGACATACAGACATACATCATTTTAAGGGACAAAAATGTACTTTGGAGTAGTCACTGTACAGCTTCTTTAGCTAAAAATATAGGCACTATTCATAAATGTGAGTCAACCATTGTCTAAATAGCAACAAATGCCGGTGGTAGCGTGCACAAGTGAGGAGCTGTGGTTCATTGTGGAGAAACAAGAATTTCAACACAAGTGAGCAGCAATATAATTGTGTCCCACCAGCTGTGTAGCATGGTGGTGGGAGCATCAGGGTTTGGGGATGCATGAGTGCTACCTGAGAGTGTATGGTCACGGTTAGCTAGTTGAATAAGCAAGGAGCAAAATAATAATTGTGTCTTGCCAACAACCAAGTGTGGCTGTGTTAGTGTGCACTAGTGATGCCGTGGGAAGATGTGGTTTACTCAGGTGGAACAGAGATTTCCAACAAAAATCGCAAGGTAATAGTGTCTTACATACAGTTTAACATGGGAGATGACAGTGCCAATGGGGGAGTTGTGGTTTATTAAATACATTAAAAACGTGTTAAGACACTTAACACTATCAAGTAGTAGGTGACTAAATATTGCATTGATTTAATCATCATTATCTGAGTGATGTGGCAGGACAATTTAAAAAAGACCATGTTTATTTTAGTTTTGGCTTTAATATTACTATTGTAATTATTTTGTTGTTGAAAATATTATATATCATTATTTGAATTGTTTAGATTTTGTTGAAATTAAATTGGTGAATTCAATTGTTGCCAAATATTTAAACAATAATGCACGTATGTTGCTGCACAAGCTGTACATGGACTACTCTAAAGTATATTTATGCATACAGTATTGATTCCGGGTGAAATATAATAGTTGATGAAATGTGAAGTGGGACTCACATTTGTCAGATTTTGTAGTCTAACAATAAAGAACTAAACTTTTAAAATCAACATATATTATGTTAAAAAAAAATATTGCATTAAACTGGACATGTCATCTGGAGACGGGATGGGACTCGTTTTTTGGGGCTTGGGGTTTTTGGCAAAAGCACCTGACATCTCGGTAGACACACGAGGAACAAAACACCTGAGAGAAATTACCAGAAGGTGGCAGCACAGCACCCCGAAAACTGGCGCTCTGCTGGAAACAAAAGACAAGGATGGCAGAGAAGATAGGAGGAAGAGGAACAAAAATAAACAGAATTTGATGTGCAAGGACCCAGCGCCACTCCATTCCGGGTCAAGGTGCCATGTTTGAGAAACTTCTTTGTGTCAGGTGAGGAGGTGGAAGGTGAGAGGGTTTCTGAAGTGTTGTGCTGGGCTGGGTCAAGATGGTGGCAGGTCTTGTGATGCTGCAGTTCGGCCAGTTAGTGGCCATCGTGTGTGGTCAACATCTCCTCAGCTCTCCGATGAAGCTCCAAGGCCGTGACTGTGGAGATGTCTTTAGGCAGCTCTGATTTCCTCCGCATCAATGGACGCTCCCGTCGCTGGTCTCTCTGCAACTGAACACACAGACAATGTTTTTATTAATCAACCAAGATGTATTTTTCCTTAGGATTTAACTCAATGCCAGTTAGCGTAATTATGCTTTATTTAAAGATTCAATAACAACTGCTGATTATTCACTGGATGTGTGGTCTACAATAACAAATAACCACCAATGTTTTTATAATTACACTGGGTTCAAAACATTTGCAGTTTTTTTTTTATCTGTCGGGGAATAAAAAGAAACAGCACAAGGAATCAAAGTTGCCAACTTAGCCACTTACTTTGATTTATTGTATTTAGACCCATTGGAAACAAAAAAACATGTATTGATCTTCTCAACAAGCAACAATTAGTCAAAGAAAGAAATCGTAGAAAAAAATTACTAGTGTTCATCCATGAAAATATATCAATCAATCATCAATCAATGTTTATTTATATAGCCCTAAATCACAAGTGTCTCAAAAGGACTGCACAGACCACAACGACATCCTCGGTAGAGCCCACATAAGGGCAAGGAAAAACTCCCCCCAGTGGGACGTCGAGAATGATGACTATGAGAAACCTTGGGGAGGACCGCATATGTGGGCAACCCCCACCCCAGGAGACCGAAAGCAATGGATGTCGAGCGGACATCCATTGCTTGTATAGGGAAGTTGCTGATGGTGTATTTGACAGAGAAGCAGCTTGAAAGAAATACTGTAAAATTCCAAGTAAATGTTGTAATTATGATTACATTACTTCATAAAACTACTGTACTCGTTTGTACTACATTCTATAGGATTGCTTTTCCTACAACATGTATAATCTACTTTTTAAAAGGCATATTACAGATTCAAATGTTGACGTTTTGGGGGGCCAATCCAAGATTATTTGGATTTTAATTAATTTAAAATGTGAAATATTGATTTTAGTTAGGAGTAATTCCAGTTTCAAGCTCAGTCACAGATGCAGTTAAACTTGCATGCCCCGGGAAACAAAATTGAGCTCAGCTCACAAGACACAATAGACAATATGCAGTGTTGGACTCAGGAGAACAAGACGTGACAATATTTTTATTTTGAAGAAAACTGCAGTGACAAAATCTATAGGTGGGCAAGAGACTTTGGTTTAGGTGAGTGAGCAACAATGTAAGTGATTTTGCAATATTTTGTGACCTGAACATGAGCTTTTGACTGTTGAGCATCTTTACACAAATTGAAACTAAAACTACGAATGATCAAAGTTGAATTTAAATAAATAAAATCCAATAAGCCTGGTGTACATTACAGACCTGTGTGATGGTTGATTTTGCATGGACATAATGTAAACACTATGGTGGCTATGGAACTCCGATGTAGCTTGCCCAGAGCACTTGGTGTGTTGTTCCAATCCTGCCTTGTGCACAGACAATTCTATTTTATGAGGCTCAAAAAGTGGGCAAGGATTCTGCCCTTTTCTTTAACGAGAAACATGGCATCAGTGCATCTCTATAAGGGCTTGCCCTTCCTAAAATACGCTTGATACTTGTCCCCTCACCTGTGTAGCCTCCTCTGCTATCCTCCTTTCCAGCAGGCTGACATCGTCGAGCAGCGGCCCATCAGTCTCCATGTCCGTCGAATCGCCTGAGCCCGTCGGGTTAGTGTACATCAGAAACTAAATGGAGTGGGAGAGAGGCATGGTGTGACTTCTATTATAATTTATTGTGGTGTTTAATAATCAAATCACATAATTACTGGACTCAGAATAATTGTTGACTTACCTGTGTGTTGGACTTGGCAAGATTGTCAATCTTGAGCCACGCTTCTTCTCGCTCCTTCCATTTGGCTTTCTCTCTGTGGACAAACATAAAAAATCAATGTTTGTGATGTCAGAAAGCAACCATGATGGGACTTCCACTAGAGCTTGGTAGGCGCATTGCTTGTTTGGAGGGGGATCCGTGGAAAAGTGAACTTTTTTATGTTTTGTTTGCACTTTTGCTAACTCCAGGCGTAAACTCCACCATATTTTTTACTAACCTGTCAGCTTAATTTTTGTAAATTACGCCTGTGAATTCTGCGATGTCAGGCCACAAACCAGGCCACTCCAACCCTAGTGCGTCTCCGGATCAAAATATCATGGAGGACTCCATATAGGACACAAGACCATACAATATGTCAGAAGTTAGACGTATTGTGAGCAAATATCCTCGACAATTTTAAATCTGTTGTCAGAGGAGAGATAGCAGGTGTTATGGAGCTATTCGAGAGAATTCTCTCGTTCCATAGCATGGTCTTCGCTAGCCTAAAGATCGCTGCTAATGCTAACGGACTAATCGAATTCTGTACTAGTGTCAACAAGCTAACTGCCACTGTGAATCTTCTCTCCAAAAAATGCAATCATCCTGAAGTCTGCTTGAGGTAGAATAATGTCAGATGGTGGGCCTCCCCGAGGGCTGTGAAGGCCCCTGTCCGACTAAATTTACTGTTCAATTCTTGCAAAATGTGCTGAGGCTTGACGACAAGCCCATGCCCAGGCCTAGAGATGGTGAGCCTCCTCATCACTCGTTGTATGAGTGAATTTATTTCAAGTCCGGAACCAGATTCTACGTTGGGCGGGTGAGGCTTTTCCGCTATCCTATATGGACAAGAGGATTTTAATTTTCCCCAACATCACTCCGGCCATAGCTCGAAGGCGATTGCCTTTCCTGCAGTGAAGAGAAGGCTACTGGTTAGCGCCTTGCATGGCAGCTCCCTCCGTCAGTGTGTGAATGGGTGAATGTGGAAGTAGTGTCAAAGCGCTTTGAGTACCTTGAAGGTAGAAAAGCGCCATACAAGTACAACCCATTTACCATTCATGTCCCAACGTGAAGTTTGGACTTCTCTCTCTGGCGAACGTTGCGGATTGCTTTATCCATCGGCCAGACTCAAAGATTCAATAATCTAACAAAGGCAACGAATTTTGTGGAAAAAAACATTAAAATGGGAGTTACCCCAGATTCGATCCAGGAGGCATGCCAGCATGATAACTGTCCACCACCATTTTACAGCTAGAGGACTACAAATCCCCTACAAATCTTGCCTCTTTTATTGATTGTGTTCTACCTTATTCAGATGGTATAGTTCCTGTCTTCTGTCCAAATTACTACTAAATATTTTTGTATCATCTTATCGACTAACTTACCGGTTGGATATCAGTCTTCTTTTTGCAAATTTAATGAAAGGAATAGATTTTGATAGTAAGCTGTAATTAAACTGTCTTTTGTCATTTTATTCAAACATGAGCCTTTACTGAGTTCGAACCTGGGCTCGGGATCTTTCTATGTGGAGTTTGCATGTCCTCCCCGTGACTGCATGGGTTCCCTCCGGGTACTCCGGCTTCCTCCCACCTCCAAATACATGCACCTGGGGATAGGTTGATTGGCAACACAAAATTGACCCTAGTGTGTGAATCTGAGCGTGAATGTTGTCTGTCTATCTGTGTTGGCCCTGCGATGAGGTGGCAACTTGTCCAGGGTGTACTCCGCCTTTCGCCCGATTGTAGCTGAGACAGGCTCCAGCGCCCCCCGCGAACCCGAAGGGAATAAGCGGTAGAAAATTGATGGATGGATGTATGCCTATGATTATCAAAGACAGAAAATAATCTTGTAATGACATGATGGAATTTAGAAAGTTAAGAGAAGTAACGAAGATTCTCAGTGAAGACAACAAAGTTTTAAAACAGGAAAAGCTGAAAGAGGAGAATACAATATTGCGCCAACAGTTGAATGCCAAGTAGCAAGACAACAGCAGTGTTGTGGAGAACATTAAAATGGAGATAGAAATTTTGCGGCAACAGTTGCAACTAAATAACGGTTATTTGAAGAACTTCAGGGAGGAGATGGCTGCATTGAGATAACAGCTCAATGCCAGACAACAAGAACATATCACCAATTTGGGTTATATCAGTGTTTTGGAAAACATCAAAGAGGAAGTGGATCAGATTACACGACAGAATGATATCGTCATTGCAGGGCTACCTGTCAAACCTCGATCCTATGCAAGAGCAGTTGACAAGAAAGTAGAACCAGATAACATGGACGGTGCTTCAACAGAGAAACAAGTGGTCAACTTTCTGCAATCAAACGGAATTAATGTCAATATTAACACCATTCATGCATGCATTTCACTGAATAGGCAACAACACCTCGCCAGTCACCCTTGTTAAGCTTGCTAACAGGAAATCTAAAATGGCATTGGTGACAGAGAAAAAAGCTGAAAAGCACAATTACACGAACAAGCACCTTGCTAAATGCATTATTTGCAGATGGTACAACTGTGTTTTGTTTAAAAAAGAACACACAGAAGCTAATACAAATAATAACAGAAGAAACTAAATGGAAAAAAAAAAGGTTTGACAAATACAGACTATCTTTGAATCTCAGTAAAACTAATATAATGCTATTGGGTAACAGCAGAAGGGAAAGTCAAACACAAATACAAATAGATGGAGTAGACATCGAAAGGGTAAGAAAATAAATTTTGGGGTGTAATAATAGATGATAAAATGAACTTATGTAAAAAAAAAATACAACAAAGTAGCAAGAAACACTTTAATAATGAATAAAGAAAAATATGTTCTGGACCAAAAATCACTCCATATTCTCTACTTCTTGTTGGTGTTACCATATCTGAGCTATGTGGAGAAATATGTGGAAACAACTACAAATGTGCGCTTCATTCACTAACAAAAACAAATAATCTGATTAATACATAATGTTGGATATAGAGAACATATTTATTTATTGAATCAAAAATATTGAAATTAAATGACTTGGTGCATTTGTAAACAGCTAAAAGTATGTACAAAGCGAACTATAACCTGCTACCCAAGAATGTACAACAATTCTTCTCAACAAAAGAGGAGAAATATAACCTTAGAGAAAAATCTAATTCAAAACATTTGTATGCGCGTACAGCACTTAAGATCGTTAGCATATCTGTATGTGGAATAACAATTATGGAATGGATTAAGTCAATAAATCAAACAAGGCACCAATATGACACAGTTTAAGAGACACAATTGTTCACTAAGTACAAAGAAGATCAATTATAATGAACATCAAATAAGCGGTCCGCTCCCTGTACGATCAGTGCCAGAGCTTCGTCCGCTTTGCCGGCAGTAAGTCGAACACATTTCCAGTGAGGGTTGGACTCTGCCAAGGCTGTCCTTTGTCACCGATTCTGTTCATAACTTTTATGGACAGAATTTCTAGGCGCAGTCAAGGCGTTGAGGGGTTCGGGTTTGGTGACCGCGGGATTAGGTCTCTGCTTTTTGCAGATGATGTGGTCCTGATGGCTTCATCTGACCGGGATCTTCAGCTCTCACTGGATCAGTTTGCAGCCGAGTGTGAAGCGACCGGAATGAGAATCAGCACCTCCAAGTCCGAGTCCATGGTTCTTGCCCGGAAAAGGGTGGAATGCCATCTCCGGGTTGGGGAGGAGACCCTGCCCCAAGTGGAGGAGTTCAAGTACCTAGGAGTCTTGTTCACGAGTGAAGGAAGAGTGGATCGTGAGATCGACAGGCGGATCGGTGCGGTGTCTTCAGTAATGCGGACGTTGTACCGATCCGTTGTGGTGAAAAAGGAGCTGAGCCGGAAGGCAAAGCTCTCAATTTACCGGTCGATCTACGTTCCCATCCTCACCTATGGTCATGAGCTTTGGGTCATAACCGAAAGGATAAGATCACGGGTACAAGCGGCCGAAATTAGTTTCCTCCGCCGTGTGGCGGGGCTCTCCCTTAGAGATAGGGCGAGAAGCTCTGCCATCCGGAAGGAACTCAAAGTAAAGCCGCTGCTCCTTCACATCGAGAGGAGCCAGATGAGGTGGTTCGGGCATCTGGTCAGGATGCCACCCGAACGCCTCCTTAGGGAGGTGTTTAGGGCACGTCCAACCGGTAGGAGGCCACGGGGAAGACCCAGGACACGTTGGGAAGACTGTGTCTCCCGGCTGGCCTGGGAACGCCTCGGGATCCCCCGGGAAGAGCTAGACGAAGTGGCTGGGGAAAGGGAAGTCTGGGTTTCCCTGCTTAGGCTGTTGCCCCCGTGACCCGACCTCGGATAAGCGGAAGAAGATGGATGGATGGATGGATGGATCAAATAAGCTCTGCTTCTTCGTACTCCTTTTCGGACATAATGTAATGAAACAACTGGAAATATGTGATGCATTAAAATTGAATGTTGAGCCTGGATTTGAACATTGCCAACATCTAGGTCTGTCTCACATCCTCTGGAAGACTATTCAAGGTTTTAGGAGCATAAAACTGATACACAGCCTCACCATGTTTCATCCTGACTCTGGGCACCAGCAGGAGACCACTCCCGACGGTTCATATGATTCTAACATGTCAGATATGTACTTTAACATAAGACCATGAAAAGACTTATTATACACAAGGAGAGCTGTTTTAAAGTCTGTTCTCTGAGCAACAAAAACCTGGTGCAGTGACCGAAGTGGTTAAGTAATGTGATCATATTTCCTGGAGCTAGTCAAGACTTGAGCAGTAATGCAATTTTTTCCCAGGAGGGCACCACTGTAGTTGCTGCTGGTTGCAGGAGCTTTGTGCTCTTGTATTTCCTCGTTTTGTGTTCTTTAGTATGTTTTCCTCTTGTTTTCATGCGTTTTTTACCTTTCAGTTCAGCCCCTTTGGGACTGCGCAACAAGAGGGGGCACTTTCGTCACGTCTGTTGTGCTTTTTGAATCTGCTTTCGGGGAGCCATTTGGCCATGGGCGTGTTTGAACCAATGACCAGCTGCTGGCTTTCTGCTAAACCGTAGTCCACATGGAGAGACAGGAGGACATGAGGAAGAGACAGGGCTGTAGAGCTAGCGCTGAGCGTCAGGCTGGACAAGCTTCATGGAGCTCTGACTGAATGAACATGTATCAGACACCTCGGTCTACTTGGAGAGATTCTCGCTCATCCGTGCGGACTGGACAGTGGCCGAAAAATAGTGGGCGGCCCAGGACGAAGTCAGCTCTCTTGGTTGCTTTGTTGGGTCTGTTCTTGTGTCTGGCCGTGCTGCCCCCTCCACCCCACCACAGAGACCACCACAGTGTAGATGGGTGTTCAAATGTTTTTATTTTATTTTGTTGTTTGTCAATGCATGGTGCAGTCATATGTGCGCAATATGTATAATTTATTGCTCATGTTTTGTTTTTTTGTTGTGTTTTTCTTTTATAGCTGTTTGAAGAAATATACCGCTTAAGTGGCAACTGCTTGCATCAGCTCTCTGCTCTTTTAATAAATTGTATGTCCTTTCTGTTCTGTGATGTTTTCCTCTTGTTTTCACATGTTTTTTACTTTATTTCTTGTGGACTTTTTGTATCTGCACTGCAGCTACATAATTTCCCCAATGTCTATCCTGTCCTATTGTATCGTATCTAATTTGCTGTAAACAAAGCAATGGATTAGTCTTTCCAAGTCTACTTTGGACATTGTTCCTTTGATTTTGGCAATGTTTTTAGGAGGGGAAAAAGCTGCTGATGTTATTGACTTATTAATGTGGGTGTTAAAGTTCAAGTCTGAGTTCATTATTACCCCTAGATTTGAAACTGATTACTCGGTTTCAGGTGGTTTTGAAGCTGATAATAGTTTGTTTTTGCTTCTGTGGGCCAAAGAAAAATTATTTCATTTTTGTCTGAGTTTAGATGGAGAAAATTATTTTTCATCCACACACTGATCTGTTCACTGCAGTGACAAAGTGAATCAACAAGCTGATGTCCACCTTGTATCATTGACACGTATATCTAAGTACTGTGTATTCGCTGGCCTAGGGGCAGCATGCACAAGTTAAACAAAAAAAGTCCAGGAATCTAACCATTAGAAAGCACATGTCATAGCGATTTGGTCAGAGTCACAGTTAACAATTTCAACAAAGTATATATTGTGATTGAGATAGGACTTGAACCAGTTAAAGGCCTACTGAAATGAGATTTTCTTACTTACGGGGATAGCAGGTCCATTCTATGTGTCATACTTGATCATTTCGCGATATTGCCATATTTTTGCTGAAAGGATTTAGTAGAGAACATCGATGATAGTTTGCAACTTTTGGTCGCTAATAAAAAAGCCTTGCCTGTACCGGAAGTAGCAGACGATGTGCCCGTGACATCACGGGTTGTGGAGCTCCTCACATCCGCACATTGTTTACAATCATGGCCACCAGCAGCCAGAGCGATTCGGACCGATAAAGCGACAATTTCCCCATTAATTTGAGCAAGGATGAAAGACTCGTGGATGAAGAAAGTGAAAGTGAAGGACTATAAAAAAAAAAACTATAGACGGCAGAGCGATTCAGATGTTATTAGACAAATTTACCAGGATAATTCTGGAAAATCCCTTATATAATTATTGTGTTACTAGCGTTTTAGTGAGATTATATGGTCGTACCTGTACAACCTGAAAGTCGGAGGGGTGTGGCCACGGGTGTGGTGACCGCCGGTGTCTTCGAGGGGAGCCACGTTTCTCGACGAGGCGAAGGCAGCCAGATTTTTTTTTCCCTCCTCCACGGTGGAAGCATCCGAAGGCCGGGGGCGGCCGGTGGGAGGAGGCAAGAGAGTCCGCAGCTGCCTCTTTGACAGGAGCAGGAGGAACGACGCAAGCTCTCCGCTCATGTCTACGTTAATAGCCGACTTATTACCATTTTCTCACCGAAACCTGCCGGTTGACATGTGGTTGGGAACCACGTTTGCTTGACCGCTCTGTTCCATAGTAAAGCTTCACAGTCATCTTTCGGAAATGTAAGCAAGGAAACACCGGCTGTGTTTGTGTTGCTAAAGGCGGCCGCAATACACCGCTTCCCACGTACATCCTTCTTCTTTGACGTCTCCATTATTAATTGAACAAATTGCAAAAGATTCAGCAACACAGATGTCCATAATACTGTGGAATTATGCGATGAAAAAACACAACTTATAGCTGTGAACGGTGCAGGAACAAAATGTGCTATACAATACGTGACGTCACGCGCACGCGTCATCATACCGCGACGTTTTAGCATGATACTTCCGCGCGAGATTTAAAATTGCAAATTCGGTAAACTAAACCGGCCGTACTGGCATGTGTTGCAATGTTAATATTTCATCATTGCTATATAAACTATCAGACTGCGTGGTCGGTAGTAGTGGGTTTCAGTAGGCCTTTAAGAGTAGAACTGGATATTCTCAGCCGGTTTTCTAACCTCTGTAATAAGATAGTACAGTCAGCTGTGTCAAAGGCAGTGCTCAGGTCCAGCAGAGTTCTCCTGTGTCTGTATTCAAGCGGATATCATTAGTCACCTCGATCAGAGCTGTTTCAGTGTTGTGGGGGAGCCAAAAGCCTGATTGGAAAGTTTCAAATACATTGTAAAACAGGAGAAAGTCATTAGGCTGTTGGTATACAAGTTTTCTATAAAATAATTTCAAACAGATTAAAAAACTCCGATATGGTCATTCTTCTACATCTAATTCACGTTTGTGTGTGAGAGCATTTTGTAATTATTGAGTAGAGTTACCACTGTTGGATGAAAGCTGTTTTTTAATCTGTAACTCCTTGCTTTAATTGACCTGTAGCGTTTTCCTGATGGTAGCAATCGAAAAAGAGAGTGTCTGGGGTGTGTTGTTTCCTTTAAGATGCATTGGGCTTTCTTGAGGCAGCAGGAACTGTAAAGCTCTTCCGGTGTGAGGAGAGGGCAGCCAATGGTTTTCTAGACTACTTTTATGACCCCTGGAGTGCAGTCCTCTGAGCTAGCAGCTGGTGAATTAAACACCTGTACAGTATGTTTAAATGTTTTCTACTGTACACCGGTAGAAGGACAACAACCGTCTCTGGGTGACATTGCTTTTCCTCAGCTGCCGTAGGAAGTAGAGTCTCTGTTGGGCCCTCTTCTGCGGCTTGGCAGTGTTGATGTTCCAGGTTATGCCCTCCTCAAAGTGGACACCCAAGTATCGAAAGTCTGCTACCCTCTCTACACAGTCACCTCCAATTTATAGTAGCAAAATGTCTGTTTTATTCCTCATGTAATCAATAAACAGCTCCTTTGGGTTTTTGTGGTGTTTAGGAACAGGTAATTTTCCTTAGACCAAGCCCATAGCCGCTCGAACTCGCTCGAACAATAGTGTGACTCATCCTCCCCAGATATGAGGGGGGATGAGTCACACTATCGAGTGTATAATGAGATGTGATGAACTGCTCAGCACAGACTTTAGAGATCTAGTGGGTTACTCATCAAGGCAGCATGTTGATGGACTCAGATTGTGGATGATCGATTTGACTGTTTTGTCAGTGACAGGAATGAAATATGCCAGCTCTAGGTGACTAGCTGGCTGCAGAGTAGCTATTTGTTTTCTGGGATTTTTTTGCATTTTTAATGCCTTGATTGCAAACTCATTGCACTTTGATGTAGGAATTAGTTTTAGGGGAAGTAAAACTGGAGGCTTAGTTTTATCTGTTTACTGTAGATAAAAGGGCATGAGTGTTACTACAGTTTGTGATGATTTCAGGAGAATATTTTCCCTTGTTCTTCACAAAGTCTGGTTGAACACAATTTTCTTTGTAAATCTCATCATAAACTTAGAGCTTTGACTCACGCCATTTCCATTCAGCTCTGCAGTGCTCCCTTTTCTGTACCCAGTCTTCATTTCTCCATAGGGCCTTTTTCTTACTTTTAACCATTCCAACATTGACAGGAGCAACGGTATCCAAGACATTTCAACACTTGATGTACAAGAGTTCAACAGATCCTCAAAATTAGCATACAGGTTGTTTTCAAACTGAATCATTTCCACAAATTGTGTGCCTATTCTGTCAATTATGAGTAGTTTGGGTCAAACAGACAAGTCGAAGAAAACAAAAATGATCTACTAAAGCAACATCAATAACATTCACTTTGGGTCAAACAGACAAGTCGAAGAAAACAAAAATGATCTACTAAAGCAACATCAATAACATTCACGTTTGAATGATGAAATCAAGAAACTCCCTCTGCTGTGGGTGGGCTTGTTTACATGCAAAGTTAGACTAAACATTTTAAGGACAGCGCTACATCCACACACACATTAAGTCCCCTGTAATGGCCATACAGTCAAGCTCAGTGCACACAATTTAAAGTAATTCCGTAAAATCATCAATAAATTAATTTGAATTTTGTGGTGGTTTGTAAATTGTGATATAAAGTATTGAAGATTTTGTATTATCTCCATTTTGAATGACACATATTCAAATGATAAAAAAAACTCCAAATGAAGATTAGTAGGTGAGTATATTGTCCCTAAATATGACAAACAACTCCACTCCTCTGCTTTTGTCGTATCTAAAACACAGTTGAAGTGAGGGGGACTAGTTTCAATGATTGATGCATTTGCTGTGTTTTTGCCAAGCTACATCTCAGTTAAAACATAAAATTGAGATTGTACAAAGAAATAAAAGTATAATTTGGAAAGGATGTGTTACTTAAAGATCTGACATTGAGTATTATGTGTTTGAGATTTGCTAGAGTAGCACTTGACATTGTAGTTTAAAGTTATCTATTTGCTGATGTACTGTATAGCATGCTAGATTGTCCATATCGTATTAAAATTTTGCCCTAAGTTGTGTTCATTTGCACCATACTACTATTAGACCAAACCCACTTCCAGTTTAAATGTTTGCAACCTATCAAAGAAGAGAGTGACATCACATTATACATTTCCCATTAATTGAGACCTGAGAAAGCCCGCTATATGTTTTCAAACTTGATTAATAATGGCTTTCTAACAAGAAATGTAAAACGAATTGAGACCTGAGAAAGCCCGCTATATGTTTTCAAACTTGATTAATAATGGTAGTGCGTTCCGTTCCGGTGGTGTCTTACTTGCTTTTCTCCGCCCTGAACTGTTGCGTGCAGTCGTCAAAGAGTTTCTGGTTCATCTCCATGAAGAGCTTCAGCGCGTTGTAAATTAAGCCATGAATAGTCCTGCAAGGCGCGCAGGCGTTAGCGCTCGTGGCTGTAAAAGCAGTTATTGCGGGCAAACGGGGGGAGACACTCACTTGTTCCAGTGTGTCTTGGAGTTGCGGTACAGGGCGGGGAACATGATGGGCAGGATCTTGGCGGCATTGTCGCTGATCAGGCTCATGATGTACTCGTTGTTCCAGTAGTACAGCGCCCGCTCGGCCACCTGATGGACACACAAATAAGGTGACACACACGGTTAAGACAACCTGCTGTGTGTCATGCGAGCACTATACCTGAAAGTGCGGGCTGGACACGCATTTGGCCAGCTGCCTGAAGAGGGGCTCCATTACTTTGACAAACTCAGACGGCTCAATGACATCCAGGATCTCCTCGAGCTCATTAAGGAACATCACTTCTTTGGGGCTGTGGGTCTTTGGCCAGTACTTTAACAAAGCCATCACTGTCTGCACACACGGCAGGATTATTTGATTACCATAAAGAATTGACCATGTGGCTTTTCAATTATCTAATACCAACGTTGCTGAGGTTGGGTATCAGGTTATGTCTTTAAACCTTTGAGGAACACAGTAGTAGCTTGGTTTTTGTTATTCATCCGTTACCAAAAGTTGCCATAAAAATTTAATTGCACCAGACAAAAACCGAAGGAAACTGCCCAGTAAGAAAACATAAATGTATTTTATCCATATAAGACACCAAAAAAATGGAGACAAAAGACATTTTATAGAAAATAATGATGTGCAATTACAAGGTGAAGTGCATATAAATGATATTGAAGACTCTTGTTAGCAAAGACGGCGATGAGTGGAGAGGGCGAGCCATGCAGGCCATAAGCTACTCGGAGCTAGCAGATACACAACAGTTAAGCACACAGTAACCTACTCAGTGGTGGTTAGAGTGTTCGCCCTGAGATCGGTAGGTCGGGAGTTCAAACACCGGCCGAGTCATACCAAAGACTATAAAAAAATGGGACCCATTGCCTCCCTGCTTGGCACTCAGCATCAAGGGTTGGAATCGGGGGTTAAATCACCATAAATGATTCCCGGGCTTGGCACCGCTGCTGCTCACTGCTCACCTCACCTCCCAGGGGGTGATCAATAGGATGGGTCAAATGCAGAGGACAAATTTCACCACACCTAGTGTGTGTGTGACAATCATTGGTACTTTAACTTTAATAGCACACGAGCTAGACATATATAACAATTGGCCTTCATTGAGCAATAGTGCAGTCTAAACAGCACATTTTTCAATAAAACAAGTATCAAATAAGTATTGTTGCATAATATTTAGACATACAATGTCTCCAAAGCAGAAGTATATTAGATAGTATGCAGTAACAAACCTGACCGCATCTTTGCATTACATTTAGGAAAAACAACACAGACACGTTGCAACCTACCGGTTCAGTGAGCGTGCTGTCTTTCTCCAGGAACTGTACCACACAGTAGGCCAGCTAAAGGGACAAAGGGAACACAACTGAGCAAATATTGTGTGTGCTCTGCTCATGGATTTTTGGGACCTTGAATAAAGGTTAGTGCTCAGGCAGATTTTGCAGCTTATTTTTTATCGCACATTCTAAAAATACCATGACTAAAAATATGGGGAGTAAGAGCAAAAATGTGTAAGATGAAGAATAAATGGCTGAAATGATAAAGTGACAAACATAAAGTATATAGTATATAATTTCTTATCACATTAGATTGGGCTAGGCTTTTTTTTTTTTTTTTTTTTTAAATACAAATATGTGATTTCTCATTATGGAGCCCTTGGTAAAAAAAAAAAGAAAATCACTGCCGTTACCTGCGGGTGGTAAACACTCAACGACTTGACTTTGTGCAATGGCAGCAAAACTTTGAGAAGGAATATTTTGTGTTCTTCTTTCAAAGGTAAAGCAAATCCATTGATTATACTGGAAAAGGCAAAAGCAGAACGTTAACGACTCGTTAGCTAAATTAAATGTAAAAACAGTATTTAAAAAAATTTATTTTCTTCTTACCTGCCTAATATTTCCAGTAATTCTGCAATTCCATTATGATGTTCTGTCTCATAAATGAAGCTGCAACAAAAAACAAAGAAAAAAGGATGTATTAATGTGGAGTATTGAAGGAACAGCAATGGTACACCTTCACACTAGAACACACTCACCTATAAAATATGTTATTAATTTGCTTCCTAATGTACGCTCGCAGGCCCAGAAACTTGCCATAGATGCGATGCAGAGTGGTCTTTAAAAAGTCCCTTTCTCTGGGGTCTTCACTGTCAAACAATTCTAAGAGCTAAAAGTGCAGGAGGACACCATTGAACATAACTATAATTAGAAAGCAGGACTTATTAAAAGGCAATCTTACCTGCATTACAAACTTCTGGTCAATATACTTTTTGGCTACGTTAGGTTGAAAGTCTGTGGACTCTAAGAAGCGTAGAAAGAATTCATAGACAAGCTGTGAAAAGAAAAACATTCAAATATTGTTAAAAAATGAGGTGTAATGTTCCTACAAATGTAAAATTTAAAAAATTACATACTTTTTCCCAGACATATTACGGACATTTCAATAAAAAATAAAGGTAAATAGATGTGTAGCATGTAAATAAATTATGGAATTATTGGTTGTAAATGCTTCATGTATGCCATTATGTCATCATATAAATTCCGGGAGATTAGCAAGGTTATGTAGATCATACAAATATTAATGAAAGCCAGATAAATTCATTTTATTTTATTTTATTTTATTATTATTATTAAGGTTTATTTGACATAGGGACAGATACAAAAAACATAGACATCTGAAACAGTTATCCAATGTATGCATCATAGTGTTTGTAGCCAAAGCTAATTTACAACACTTGTCCCCAACAACAACAACAACAACAACAACAACACAGATCCAACATCATTAAAACACAAAAATAAAAATAAAAAGGCAAAAATGAGTCGATAATAATGATAATAGAAATAATACAGACGAAGTGCAAACTAGATAAAAGCCAATAATAATAATAACAAATAAAGTTGCACAAGAATATTGAACTGACTGTAATGTCTTCAACTTTCCAAAAGTTTTCTGGGCCAAATAGCCAAGTGTGTGCACTCACATAAACATTTTAGCTGCCATTAATATGGAAACTAGATATGACTGAGCGCTGTAGCACACAAATATAACTTGATTATTTCTCAACTTATTTTCATTCAGTTTAGTTTGTCAACATTAAAACAATTCTTATCAACAAAACAACATTCTCTTTAAATACCAATTCTAAGTTATTCCCAGTGTCCTTGTTTCAATTATAAGGCGTAGTGTGCAAGTACATTAGCCATCATTATTCTTGTTTCAGTTTGTGTGTCTTCTACAACAGTGGAATGCCCTGAAATTTTGCTCCCACCAGCTCAACTTAGTTTATCGTTTGCACACATATTAAAGAGGCGTGTCCTAGCTAGTCTTCATATTTATGGTACGAGCAAGCGCATTAAAAAAAAGACATTTAAATATTTCTTAGATGTTCATAATCTTATCTTTTAGAAAGCATTGAGTTTCTATTTTCCATCCATCCATCCATTTTCTACTGCTTGTCCCTCACAGGGTCACAGGGTGTCTGGAGCCTATCCCAGCTGCATACACCCTGGACAAGTGGCCACCACATGGCACGGCCAACATAGATGGACAACCATTCACACATTCACACACTAGGGTAAATTTAATGTTGCTAATCAACCTACTCACAGGTGCCTCATCATACTTGGAAACTTCAAAATATAATTACCGCATGGGATTAATAAAGTATGTCTGATTCTGATTCCTTGAAATGCCGCATGGCATATAGTATTCGCCTGCCTTGAATTACTGCCGGGTCAAACTCGCTTCCCAAAATAATTAGCGCATGCTTAGTATTACTGCCTGGTCAAACTCGTGACGTCACGAGTGACACTTTCCCTGTCATCATTTTTAAAATGGAGGAGGCTGATTTCAATACCGGTAATTTGAAATCGCATAAAGGGAAGAAGATTAAGAGCTATTCAGTAGGATTTAAGGTCCAAGCTTGCGTCACACTCAATTTTTTACAGCATACCTTTGGTAAGTGCCTGGGTGAGAAGAGGTTTTAAAATAATTAGCGCATGCTTACTTTTACCCCATGCCTTTGATAAGCGCAGGCGTGAGAAGAGGTTTTAAATTAATTAACGCCCCGGCGGCAATTCAAAGAAATACGGTATATACTTTCCATATTTGTGCAGGAACCCTGTGTTATGTTTTCTGCACCTGTAGATGTGGCCATGCAGCCTCCAGGTTGGGCTCATCTTCCTCGGGGTCGAACTCGGCGCCTGTCGGGTTGGATGATGGCGGCAACGTTCTGAACATATTGATGGAAAACTAAGGCAAAAACAGAAAGCGAGAGGGAGAAAGAGTGAGGGAACCTCAGTTTGAAATTTCAAATAGAGCACTGCTGCAAAGCCTGCAGAATGAGAAACATCAAGTCAAGTTAGCTTGAGGAGTTTTTTTGTGTTCCATCATTCATCCATTCATTTTCTATACTGTTTATCTTATTGAAAGTCATGGTAAGCTGGCGCTTATTCCAGATGGCTTCGGGCAAGAGGCGGCGTTCACACTAGACTGTCCCGCCACAAGTTTAAAAATAAAACTGCGTAAAATATAGAAACTTTTCTGTTTAAATATTATGTAAGATAGAGGAAGATCGCACATCACCTTACAAGTGATATACGTATTGCGTTTAAAAAATGTTGTTTGAGGTTTGAGGAACACGTTTTCTGAGTCAGTACACAGTGGAGAGCAGCAGACTGGCCTAATCGTACAAATGTGCTGCCCATTTAAATGTCCACATAGTTTGGTGACTATATGATAATACATTTGCTATTTTCAGTCAATTTTGTTCCGTTTAAATTTCCTTTGTTGAACGTTTGTATAGGCCTGGGTCAATATTTGATAAGTCAATTAACTGTAATGTATAACTCTACTGCTGCCTAAATGTTTGAAATTGAAGCGCAACTTTGATTGTCAATACATTTAGCCATTTTGTTGTTTTCATTGTGTATATTTGAGTTGTTTCGAGTTTAAATTGAGAATTTCATATTTCTCTAAGTGATGTTTTCTTTGGAAAAACTAGCATATTTGTGTTTTATGTTGTTGGTAATTGTAGTTGTATATATAGGGTAGCTTCCCTAATTGTAGTAAGAAAATAAGTACCAACAATTGAAAAATGGCGAAACAACATAATGTAACAAGAAACAGATACAGTATGTTGATACTAATAACCAATAACAGAGAATTGTATTTAAATGTGTAAGACTTACTTTGCATTTTTTTAAATACATAAGTCATAGCCAAATATGCAGATTACCAGATGATGTCATTTTGACATCGCCTCCACCATGCCCCATCATACCCCAGATAAGATCCCCATTGCGACAAATTGATTGCGTCAACCTTTGGGACACAATGCTAGGACATAATTTTGTGAATGGTTCAACCTTTGCAGGTCTGCTATTTACTGAATCCCATTCTAGTTGAAGAGAAAACCTTAGTTTATTCAAAACAACAATTTATGCTTTAGATTAAAACAAATTATTTAAAAAATATTTTTTATAATTTACTTAGCACTATTAAGTTAGTTTGCGCTTAAATTAATTGTATAAACTTCATCAAGGTAATTCACTCCAAAACGTCTTCAAGGGGGAAATTGTCTTTCCAAAGAAAATAATAATTGTTGGAGTCATGAGAAGGAAACCACCATGGTTCCATTTAAAGGTCTGCCAAAATATTATGTTACAGCCACGGTTAGTCAGGTGTGCATAATTTGTGATCATCCTGACAAACTCAAGTGCACGGTGAATCGGGCTGTAAAGCATTTTGACGATCGACACTTTGATGATGAAAGCCTTTGACAAGCTTCAAAACATATTGGTGGAAATGAAGCACACACATTTGCATGCTGATTGGCTGAACTAAACACAACAAAAAAAGACAAATTTGCATCTCGATGGTCAGCTGTGCAATGCGCGACACTGAGGCAATGTTTCAGTTGACATCCATCCATCCATTTTCTACCGCTTATTCCCTTTTGGGGTCGCGGGTCAGTTGACATCAAAAGGCTTTTTTTTTTTTTTTTTTGCATATTGCAACGCGGACAAATCTGGTACAATTTATAATGGAGCAACATTGAAAAATGCTCAGAGAGCACGTTTGTAACAGGATAACAAACGTCGGAATAATGTGTGTGTAATCACACACACATACATTATATATATATATATATATATATAAATATATATATATATATATATATAATGTATGTGTGTGTGATGAATGCAGCTGTGTACATGCTTCCATCTGTTGTAAAGCTCTCTCTCTCTCTCTCTCTCTATATATATATATATATATATATATATATATATATATATATATATAGAGAGAGAGAGCTTTACAACAGATGGAAGCATGTACACAGCTGCATTGACTCTGGACTTGATGAAACACAGTGGACCAAAACCATTGCTGACTGAGGGAAATTCCGTTGTCTAGAGTTCAGGAGTGGCTTGACCATGGGAATACGGCTATTGAAGCTGTATCTGTTGTAAAGCTCTATGGAGATGATGATTTGATTTTCCAGCGTGATCTGGCACCTGTCCACAGTGCCAAAACCACCAGTAACTGGTGTACTGACCATGGTATTACCGTCCTCCATTGGCCTGCCAACTCCCCTGACCTGAACCTCATAGAGAATTTGTGGGTTATTGTGAAGAAGAACCTGAAAGACACCAGGCCCAATAATGCAAATGAGCTAAAGGCCGCTATTGAAGCATCCTGGGCATCCATAACACCTCAGCAATGCCACAGGCCGATTGCCTCCATGCCGAGCCGTATTGATGCAGTAATCCGTGCAAAATTATTCCCAGCCAAGTACTGAGTGCATTATTGACATTTTCAAATGTTTGATTTTGTTTTGCTGTTATAAATCTTTTTTTTTTTACTTGGTCTGAGGAAATATAAAAAAATTTTGAGAAAGGATTTTTGAGTTTTCTTAAGCTGTATGCCATAATCAGCAATATCAAAATTATAAAAGGCTTGCAATATTTCAGTTGATGTGTAATGAATCCAGAATGTATGGCATTTTCATGTTTTTAGTTGCATTACAGAAAATAAAGGACTTAATCACAATATTAAAATTTTCTGAGACAGTCCTGTGTGTGTGTGTGTGTGTATATATATATATATATATATATATATATATATATATACACACACACACACATATACAAACCCCCTTTCCATATGAGTTGGGAAATTGTGTTAGATGTAAATATAAAGGGAATACAATTATTTGCAAGTCATTTTCAACCCATATTCAGTTCAATATGCTACAAAGACAACATATCTGATGTTCAAACTGATAAACGGTTTTTTTTTTTGCAAATAATCATTAACTTTAGAATTTGATGCCAGCAACACGTGACAAAGAAGTTGGGAAAGGTGGCAATAAACACTGATAGAATATAAATAATGCTCATCAAACACTTATGTGGAACATCCCACAGGTGTACAAGCTAATTTGGAACAGGTGGATGCCACGATTGGGTATAAAAACATCCATCCATCCATCATCTTCCGCTTATCCGAGGTCGGGTCGCGGGGGCAGCGGCCTAAGCAGGGAAGCCCAGACTTCCCTATCTCCAGCCACTTCGTCAGCTCTTCCCGGGGGATCCCGAGGCGTTCCCAGGCCAGCCGGGAGACATAGTCTTCCCAACGTGTCCTGGGTCTTCCCCGTGGCCTCCTACCAGCTGGACGTGCCCTAAACACATCCCTAGGGAGGCGTTCGGGTGGTATAAAAACAGCTTTCCAAAAAATACTCAGTTTTTCACAAGAAAGGATGGGGTGAGGTACACCCCTTTGTCCACAACTGCGTGAGCAAATAGTCAAACAGTTTAAGAACAACGCTTCTAAAAGTGCAATTGCAAGAAATGTAGGGATTTCAACATCTACAGAACCGACATCAATCTCTAAAGGATATCACCACACAGGCTCAGGAACACTTCAGAAAACCACTGTCACTACATACAGTTCATCGCTACATCTGTAAGTGCAAGTTAAAGCTCTACTATACAAAGCGAAAGCCATTTATCAACAAGATCCAGAAACGCCGCCGGCTTCTCTGGGCCCGAGTTCAACTAAGATGGACTGATGCAAAGTGGAAAAGTGTTCTGTGGTCTGACGAGTCCACATTTCAAATAGTTTTTGGAAATATTCGACATCATGTCATCCGGACCAAAGGGGAAGCGATCCATCCAGACTGTTATCGACGCAAAGTTCAAAAGCCAGCATCTGTGATGGTAAGGGGGTGCATTAGTGCACAAGGCATGGGTAACTTACACGTCCGCGAAGGCACCATTAATGCTGAAAGGTACATACAGGTTTTGGAACAAGATATGCTGCCATCTAAGTGCTGTCTTTTTCATGGACGCCCCTGCTTATTTCAGCAAGACAATTTCAAGCCACATTCAGCACGTGTTACAACAGCGTGGCTTCGTGAAAAGAGTGCTGGTACTTTCCTGGCCCGCCTGCAGTCCAGACCTGTCTCCCATCGAAAATGTGTGGCGCATTACGAAGCGTAAAATACGACATCAGAGACCCCGGACTGTTGGAAGACCGAAGCTCTATATAAAACAAGAATGGGAAAGAATTCCACTTTCACAGCTTCAACAATTAGATTCCTCAGTTTCCAAAGGTTTATAGAGTGTTGTTAAAAGAAAAGGTGATGTACCACAGTGGTGAACATGCCCTTTCCCAACTACTTTGGCACGTCTTGCAGCCATGAAATTCTTAGTTAATTATTATTTGCAAAAAAAAAAAGTTTATGAGTTTGAACATCAAATATCTTGTCTTTGTAGTGCATTCAATTGAATATGGGTTGAAAAGGATTTGCAAATCATTGTATTTTGTTTTTATTTACCTCTAACACCATTTCCCAACTCATATGGAAACGGTGTTTGTATATATGTATATATATATATACTGTGTATAAAGTACCATTTTTAAGTAGTGGTGTAATGATTTGTTTTACCAACAATTCAATTTTTTTAAGAATCTGTGGTTGCCGATACAATTCATTGAAAATAATTTTTTAGAATGATATGATCCGAAATGATTCAGTGCGTTGAAATTGATTCAGTACCTTTTTAGTAACACTTTCTGCTTTTATTTTCAATATTCAAGATTTTTTAAATAAAAGTACAGTAACCAAAATTTTAAAAGTTGATACCTGCTACTTCTGCTTTTGATTCACAACATAAAATACAATATAAATATAAAAAATAAAGTGCAGCCAAAATCTCTTTAGGTTGAATAAAGAGTAGGTTTACATGCTACTCTTGCTATTGCTTAACATATAAATATCACAAATACAAAATAAATTAATTTAAAAAAAATAAGTGCAACCAAATATTTTCAGGTTAAATGAGCAGTTGTTTTGACCTGCTATTACTCTCATTTTAATAAACAGCTATGGTAGTCACAAAGTCACAACAAAGGTAAACGCCACAACACAACAACTATAAGCCAAATCACGACAATTCAAAAACGGAACAGAAGGGACAGCAAACAAGTTTTGGCTACTCAACAACTTCCTGAGACAGACAGTTGAAAAGAGTGTAATGAACAACATTGGAAAAGTAAGTATAGTGTGACCACCTTTTCAGTCTTAAGTAATATCTGGGCCCGTGACAGAAAGCACAGCGCAAGTCACATGATTCAATAAAATTGACAGCGTGAAAGAGTGATAGAAATGAAGACAAATGAAAAATTATGTAACTATCTTCACAAACGGGATGATTATTATCCTTATCTGAAGCAGAGCTGGGTCAGCCATTCTCATGCAAGTTCCTATATTTTGAACAACATGTGAACAGATATGATGGAGCATGAGACCATTGGCTTACTAACCATGTGAACCACTTCGGGGTAGATGGGCTCGGTGATGACATTCCTGTTGTGGGTTATGTACTCCACCATCTCGCTCAGCGCCGCCCTCTTCACCTCCTTCCATTTCAGGTCGCTCAGTGGGTCCGAGACAAAGTCGAAGAGGACGCAGCACTGCCGCAGCTTCTGGATGAAGAGCTTCTCCTGCTCAGCAGGGGGGACATCTGCACGACGGCAAACCACAAAAGAGAGCATTAAGTGGTTGCTCACAGCTGCTCATCACATGAAATAAATTTTCCCTTAAAGGAGAACTGCACCTTTTTTGGGGAATTTTGCCTATCGTTCACAATCATTATGACGGAGTAATTGACAAAAAAAAAAGAATTCTAAATATTAAATAAATGCGATCAAAAGTGCACTCACAATGGAGCCTATAGGACAGGGGTCGGGAACCTATTTGGCTGAGAGAGCCATGAAAGACAAATATTTTAAAATGTATTTCCATGAGAGCCATATGTTTTAACACTGAATACAACTAAATGCGTGCGTTTTTTTGTAAGACCAACATTTTTAGAGTATAACAAGTCTCTTATTCTTTTTAATAACATTGTTATTTTGAAGCTAACCAATAATACATAAAATACTTCTTGAACAGGTGCAGTAGTAAATGGATGAATGGATTAAAATGGATGAGAATGTTTTGTATTTTGAATGTTATTTTCAGCACTGTGATTACCAGCAGAATTATTCATTACTTATCGTGTTATGCAATGTCAGCTAAGATTTATCTGAGAACCAGATGCAGACATCGAAAGAGCCACAGGTTCCCTATCCCTGCTATAGGAGCTGTTCAATTCTGCCTATAGACCCCCTAAAAAAAAATCCAAACACCTTCATTAGGGTTTTTTATACAGTACATGATGTAAGTATATACGTAATGTAGTAACGGGCACATTTATGATAACATTTAATATTGAAGTATTTTGATCATTTTAAGCATACGCGGCGCATTTCAAAAAGGCATCACAATGTTTGCCTTTTTTTTCTCCTCATCACTGATTTCTGGTTACACCGTTGGGCCTTCTGGAGACGTCGTGGGCTTCAATCAACAAAACGTCAAAGCAGGGTGCCCACCCGATGACCCCAATGACATACTTACCCTCCCTTTCACCACTCCACACCGAATGCTACCGTCAAGATTGTTCCTACTTACCAAATGGATTGAAACATCTCGTTCTGTTTGCTTTACATTAAAAATCCATCCGTCGCCAAGTCTTTCATAAAGATTGTGAACAATAGGCAAAATTCCCCTTTAATACAAACTATAATTGGAAAATGTAGTGATTCACACTGATGGCTGATTCTATAAATTGTCAGAATACAGGTAATTACATCAAGCAAGTGGGGGAAGGAAAGTGTCTATTTGAAGTGTGGCATTTATTTAAATGGCTGATGCACCTCGTAAATAATTGGGACAGGATCCGTTCGAATGGAGGCCGATACTTGAGGAAATCAGTTTCTAATAGAAATCTTTTCCAAATCTTCCAACAACCAAATTGTACAAAAACAAAAGCTAATCTTTCCCATAAGAAATAATTCAAATCTGATTAATCCATTCCAGAAAACCAGGTATTTAAATACAAAACATATTTTTATAGAACATCATCAGAGATGTACATGCAGATAACAGTGTAAAATAGGGATGCACAATATTTTGATACCAATACAATTAACTTTGTGCTTCTCAAGACCGATACTGGAAAGGATAAATTTAACAATCGGTTAAATGTAGTGTGTGCACACTTTTCTTTGCAGCAACTTCTTTAGCAGAAGACGTTTTTATAGGCTTTCAAAACACTGTTAAAGCCACTGGCTTTTCATGTGGCTGATAAGGCTTGATGTGTTAAGTCGTAATGTTTTTTACCCTCTTCGCGAAATCTTTGTAGAACATTTGGTGCATATAGCTAGGAAAATGTAAAGACAAAGCAAAAGAAGTTCACACAATCAACGTTGTTCACAATGAGCTTGTGGGAAGTTTACAACAGGCTTTGGGAAAAAAATATATTCATTCAAATGTATTTATTGGTATGACATAAGTCCTCATATCATGAGATAATTCCTCATATTGGCTCAATAATTATCTGTTGGAAATCCAAATGAACTATCAATGATATATATAAATGGACATTAAACATCACTGTTGGTGGCAAATAACTTTCTTTGTGGCGGCTTATTTCGCCGTGGTACTCAATAGAAATCTGTGGGCTTTTTGTATGGGCACTCGATTCCACTTGAAGTAGAACCGCACTTTTTTATATTTTGCCTATCGTTCACAATCATTATGAGAGACAAGAACACACATATTTTTTCCTAGGATTCTAAAGATGAGAAGAACGCTTGAAAGATGAGTATAATGGCAGTCACCTTTGTAGCCTTCCAAGCCCTCAATCAACGTTATATATACTATGTATATACACATGTTCATAACACTATGTAAAATATCCATCCATCCATTTTCTACCGGTTGTCCCGTTTGGGGTTACAGGGGGTGCTGAAGCCTATCTCAGCTGCACTCGGGCAGAAGGCAGGGTACGTATAATGTTTATTGTACTTTTGGTCGTTTTAAGCATTGCGAGAATTTCTTTTAGCACATTTATGTCAGTTTTCATAGCAGTGCACTTCCTACTTCCGGAAACAAACGCTTGTGTTTGCTATTCATGGCAGACTTGGTAACAGACAATGAAGATGGTTATATTTGGACATTTGAGGACTCACAACCTTATCTTTTTGAAGCAGGAAGAAATGCTGGTTATAGAAGCGAGCACAAAAAGAGGGTGAAACATTGGAGCAGACAGAAGACAAAAGAATGATGTCGGCGTGACTTTGTCACAGTGAAAATGTGGAACTTAGAGTCAAGTTATGCTGGCATAAATGAGTGCCTTCAGGGGTCCCGAAGCTTTGCCGCACCTTTGTTACGGCGACTGGCGGCTTGGGCGATGGCTCTCCAGCAGCGGAACACTGCCGGACCCAACTTGCCCTTTGAGCCTAACCTCGTCCTGAAGTCATGGATCTGACTTGTCGGCATTGTTTAACATGTGATGCCAGATATACAGCAGGGGCGATTGCTAAATATTGCAAGGAAAGTTCAGATTCCCCTAAAATATATAAAAAAGGTTGTCAAATATGTTCTTTTCCGTTTTCATTTCATTGACCAAATGCGTGAATGTATTTAATTTTTTTGTTAGAATTAGCTACTTTTGCAACAGTTGGCGAGACTTTTTTCAATGATGTGGTAGCGTCACAGTGCTGCAGCCAAACCAAACAATTGGATAAATACCCGACTTTGTCCCGCCCACGGACAGTGAGCGAATGAATAAGAGTGATCGAAAGGGGGGCGCAGGGCTTCCGCATGATGAATAGATGACCTGCCTGGGCTGAATCCCTTTTTGTTTAACAGCAACATTAGTGAATCAGAAATCTTGAAATATAAAGCACTGCCATTCTGTTGATGGAGTCATAAAAAAATTTTAAGTGACGGTTCAACTTTCATTCCGTTGATATGGAGACATTTATCATTTTTAAGTGACGTTTTCTTTGTAAAATCTAACATGTTTATATCCTTCCTCTGCTATTGGAGACTGTTCTCATGTTTAAAGTGTATCTGAAAAAAGGCTTCCCCTACTGGAAAGACCAGCAGATGCAACTAGTATACAGAATGTCTTACATTGTACTACAAAAATATGTTCATACTATTTACTAATAACGGATGAGTTTTAAAATGTATGTAAATTATTTTTTTTAGATAGATAGATAGATAGATAGATAGATAGATAGATAGATAGATAGATAGATAGATAGATAGATAGATAGATAGATAGATAGATAGATAGATAGATAGATATTACATTGATTCCTTCAGGAGAGTTAACCTCGGTAAAATTTAAATTCAAGCAGCATTGTACAGAATTGAGATCAAATTAAAAAAGTAAAAAAAATTAAAAAAATAATGTGGGTATATGTTATTGTTTTGCATGCCCTGTCATCCTAGTACGCCCACTTACTCCCAAGAGAGGAGTTGTACAGTCTGATGCCGTGTGGGACCAAATAGTTTTTTTAGTCTATTCGTCCTGCACTTGGGATGAAGCAGTCTAGCACTGAACAGGCTCCTCTGGCTACTGACAACACTATGCAGAGGGTGACTGGCATCATTCATGATGCACACTAGTTTTTCCACTGTCCTCTTCTCTGCCACCGTCACCAGTGAGTCCAGTTTTATTCTGATCGTAGAGCCGGCCCGCCTGATCAGTTTCTCCAGTCTGGAGCTGTCCTTTTTAGATGTACTGCCCCCTCCCAACCCCCCACGCGCAATATGGTGTTATCAAGACTTATTCAATCAATTATTTAGTTCGTCACAGCTTCATCCATCATGCAGCGGCTGAGCAACCACTTGAAAAAAACAAACACACCATCCAGTGGTGTAACACAAAATCAATGAAACACTTAACATGACGATAACATTATTTCAGCTTGCTTGAGATATATTGAGCCATTTCCTCCTTCCTTTGAGGCCCAACGCTGACTTGTTCCCTCATAGTCAGTCATCAAGGCAGCTGGGTGAACATAACCATGGCGACCACGAGCAGAGAGGCAGGACACTGGTGTTAAACTCATCAAATATGCAATGTGCAGCTACTGCTTTAGATTAATCATGTACTACTTGTTTACAAACGTCATCAAATACGCTGACTGACCTTGCAAAAAAATAACTGCAGCCGCCCCACGTCCTTAGCGTAGCACATTTGTGTTTCCTCGTTTGTTCACACAAACCCTTCCTGTAAGGCAGCCGATTGTCATTCATGGGACGCTAGCTGAAAATTTGTCTTCTACTCTGAAGGTGGTTGTGACAAAACCGTGATTGAAATCCCCACAAAATATAAAAAAATATGAGAACAAATACATGGGCTGTGCCAGCATCACGCAAGTGAAATATGCAACGAGACAGTTCATGACATGCTGAATGCTGAACGAACAACAGTGGATTGAAAAAATGCGAAATCCATGGACAAATAATAGCGGCAACATGTGATCATTGCGATGCAAGAATGTGGATGAAGATTATATTTTATATATATACGTGTATATATATATATATATACGTATATATATATATATATATATATATACGTATGTATATATATATACATATATATATATATATATATATATACATATATACGTATATGTATATATATATGTATATATATATATATATATATATATATATATATACGTATATATATATATATACACGTATATATATATATATATATACGTATATATATATATACGTATATATACGTATATATACGTATATATATATATATATATATATATATATATATATATATATATATATATATATATATATATCAATAAAAGACACACCAGCCCCTGACGCATTTTTTCCGACAATTGTGGCCCCCCCGAGTCATATTAATTGCCCATGTCTGTAGTAAACTGTCACCCAGAAAATATATTTGAAGACAGCAAAGCCAAACAGCTTGTGAGGTATTTACATTAATAAAAGTTATTTTGTTGGTTAACTTTGCTGAGAAACAGCATATTCCAGACTGATATAAACATGCCCAATGTGGACGGCACCGCTTTTCAGCAAGTAACATTTGAAAGACACTAAAGTGAACATTATTGTTGTTTTATGCTTTACAATTCTTTTCACTTAAAAAGTATTTTTTGTAGTAATAAATATCATTAGAATTATTAGCAATGTGTTAAGAGTTCAATTACAGTAAGTGTGTTATTCTTAAAAACCCCTGCCACTTCATTTAACACATCATAATATTTTAAAGTCTTTTTGTAGGGAGGAGGGCTTATACCACAATTATAACTTACCGTGACCTTAATACTGTGATAACATTGTACCGTGTAATAAGCTATATGAATATATATTTTGATTCTAAAGAATTGAAAGCAAAAGCAATTGTTAAAGAACCGGAATTACACTCGTATTAACTTGCATGTTACGTACATTGTGTAAATAGTTTATGTAAGTGAGTTGAAAAATAAAGCAAACATACACCCATGCTGATGTCCGTGTTCCCTCCCAAATATATTACACTATATATATCCATTTTGACTTTAAATTATTTTCAGATAAAAAAACACACATTTTTAAAGTGTGGCGACTTCATTTTATAGGAGTAGTAGCGACTTCTTTATTCATTCCCAGAACCCGGTCAACTTCCTTTGTTTTCACTTTATTGAACTGCGCACACAAGGAACGTCGAGGCCACATTGAGGCCTGTGCACATTTACACTGGAATCTGATAAAGATCACATTTACTTGCAGTGCAAACAGTCAGCTGGAAAAAACAGATTTTGAAAAAATCCCATTTGGGCTACTTTGGCCTGCAGTGTAATTGTAGTCACTGACAACAAATTTGCCTGAAACAAATGTTTGCTAGTTTGAATCATTGGTTTCCTTTTGCAAAAGTTCGCTGTGTTTCAGAAAAAGTTGCACAAACTTGTTACAAAACTCCTGTGGTTAATATTTGTTTTTTCATTACATGCCAGCTGGTGGCAGGAGCTTCCACAATTAATTGAAACAGGTGTTGAGAAGTCAAGCGGCTCCTGTTGCACAATAAGCACTTGGGTTCCTGTGAGAAATTAAATATTAAGAGACCAACCCCCAAGAACACAACACATGTATTTTTTGCGCAACTGGCGGGCAGGTAACCTTTTCCGTGCGTGAGAGAGCACAGGAAACTCTTAAATGGGTCATGAGCCTTAGAGGTTATTGCATGAGCTACTATGTTTCCAGACCAAAAACAAAAACATCAAACGTTGACCTTACTTCCTCCAACATCGGAAGAGTTGGTAGAGGATGGGAAACTCCAAACTGCCCCCCAAACTTTCTCCTTCCTCTCTCAGGAATAAGCGATGCTGCTCAACATCTTGCACCAGCTTTAAGGAAAGTCACCTGACAAGTACACACGTTTCTACAAAACCACAAAGTATGCACAAAAAACACAGAACTACTAGAGGTGGCAACGTTTCCTACTCTCACCTCTAAAATGCACGAGGGCCACAAGCTGGAAGGGCTCATTGGAGCCCGGCGCATCCACAAGCATCCCAATGGCCGCTGTAGTGCATGCCAACATCAATGAGGTGACCGCAAGGGGAGAGGAGGGCGGCCAGCCCGCTACAACGAGGAGCCGGCCTCCATTTTAACACTAGAAGCAGAAAATGAGGCTCCCCCTGCCACTAGAGGGAAGCTGCTCGTCTCTTAATGTCATTCCACCTGATTGGCCGGCTGGGGTCACGTGGAGACCGGCTCCAGGAATAAACAAACATGAGGGGAGGGCCCGGCTGACACAGCGTGGGAGAGAATGGTGTGGCTGAAGTAGTGATTTGAGGACACGGAGCAAACTAGAAGGCCGTCATCAGTCATACAAACTTGGTGTCAAAACAATACACACACAGTAACAAATCAAAACTGCTATTGCAGTCAGTCATTCTACCACGGACGGTCAACAAGACGGACCATCTAAAGGTAGATCAACACAAATTAAAGAAAAAATATTAAACCGCTAGTAGTGTTAAATATCTATGTGGAGAATAGGACTTCTAGTACAGTGGTTCTCAACCTTTTTTCAGTGATGTACCCCCTGTGAACATTTTTTTAATTCAAGTACCCCCTAATCAGAGCAAAGCATTTTTGTTTGAAAACAAGAGATAAAGAAGTAAAATACAGCACTATGTCATCAGTTTCTGATTTATTAAATTGCATAAAAGTGCAAAATATTGCTCATTTGCAGTGGTCTTTCTTGAACTATTTGGAAAAAAAGATATAAAAATAACTAAAAACTTGTTGAAAAATAAACAAGTGATTCAATTATAAATAAAGATTTCTACACGTAAAAGTAATCATCAACTTAAAGTGCCCTCTTTGGGGATTATAATAGAGATCCATCTGGATTCATCAACTTCATTCTAAACATTTCTTCCCAAAAATAAAATCATTAACATCAATATTTATGGAACATGACCACAAAAAAATATAGCTGTCAACACTGGATATTGCATTGTTGTATTTCTTCTAAGTTTATGAACTTACATTCATATTTTGTTGAAGTATTATTCAATAAATATAATTATAAAGGATTTTTGAATTGTTGCTATTTTTAGAATATTTTTAAAAAATCTCACGTAGCCCTTGGCATACCTTCAAGTACCCCCAGCGGTACGCGTAACCCCATTTGAGAACCAGTGTTCTAGTACATTAAGCACACATTACATTTGACCACTTTAAATAGGTCCAAACTAAACACACTTTATCATTCAGTTAAAATATGTTCAAGCTTCAGAAGCCACAAAGTGTATTATGCTCAATGCATATTGAAGAGTATACGAGGAGATATGTGACCTCAGCTCTTGATGTATTTAAATAAATAAATGATAAATGGGTTGTACTTGTATAGCGCTGTTCTATCTTCAAGGAACTCAAAGCGCTTTGACACTACTTCCACATTTACCCATTCACACACTGATAGAGGGAGCTGCCATGCAAGGCGCTAACCAGCACCCATCAGGAGCAAGGGTGAAGTGTCTTGCTCAGGACAGAACGGACGTGACAAGGTTTGTACTAGGTGGGGATTGAACCAGCTAACCTCGAGTTGCGCACGGCCACTCTTCCACTGCGCCACGCCGTCCCATTTATCCAATATTTGATAAAGAAAATTACATGAAAAAGTTGTTACATGTTTTATTACGTATCCTGAGTGTTAGGTGAGCTGGATCATTTTATAGCAGGTTAACCATCTTAAAATAAAAATAAAAAATCACATAAGTAGGCCTGAGCAATAAAATGCAAAATAAATTGTGTATTTCTACGTTATAGGTTGGTAATACTGATCCCTCCTCCATTGTCTTCTTATTCTCTGGCAGGGCAGGTACACAAGAGTTCTGTCGATTTGCGACCCGTACTGCAACATACTGTATGAAGTTATAAGGAAAAGCTACATTGAATGACAGTCTTGTTATGTGTTTTGAGCGGGGCAAACAGGTAGCCCCCAATCTATGTGTAGCATTCCAAACTTATTTATGGGAAACACACTGCTTAGTGCTGATGCTACTAATGAGAAAGTTGTTGCACAAGGTTTAAACATTTTAAAATATATTTTTTTCTCCTCTTGTTCCACCATAAGTTTTGCCACTTAGGAGCTTCCGTACCTTGCGCCGTCATCTTACTACACTGAGCAGCAAAACATGGCTAACAGGAGCGAGATGTTTGCTCTAAAGAAAAGAAAAGCTTTGCCAGTACTCTGTTTGGTTTTTTTAAAGGCCTACTGAAATGAGATTTTCTTATTTAAACGGGAATAGCAGGTCCATTCTATGTGTCATACTTGATCATTTCGGGATTATTGGCATATTTTTGCTGAAAGGATTTAGTAGAGAACATCGACGATAAAGTTCGCAACTTTTGGTCGCTAATAGAAAAGCCTTGCCTTTACCGGAAGTATGTGCGCGTGACGTCACGAGTTGCAGGGCTCCACACATATTCACATTGTTTATAATGTGAGCCACCAGCAGTAAGAGCAATTCGGACCGAGAAAGCGACAATTTCCCCATTAATTTGAGCGAGGATGAAAGATTTGTGAATTAGGATATTGATAGTGAAGGAATAGAAGAGAAAAAAAAAAAAGCGACGGCTCCGGGCGACGGCAGTGTGAGCTTTTCAGATTTAATTAGACACATTTACTAGGATAATTCTAGGAGATCCCTTATCTGCTTATTGTTTTAATACCGTTTTAGTGAGATTTTAAAGATTGTAAAAGATTGTAAAGACATACCTCGAGGTCGGATGGCTGCGGTGAACACGAAGTGTCTCAGAGAGAAGCCGAGGAGCCAAGCTCACAGCTGCCGCTGCTGCAGGACGACGAATAATCCAATGATTTCTCCGGTAAGATATAGATCACAATTTCCCCATCCAAAAACATGCTGGTTGACGTAGAGAAAACCTGTTCGCTTGACCGCTCCGCTTCACAACAAACAAAGAAACATCCGCTGTGTCTCGGTGCTAAAGACAGCTGCAATTCACCGCTTTCCAAAAACAGCATTGTTTTTTATAGTCTCCATTATCAAATGAACAAATTGCAAAAGTTTCAGAAACACAGATGTCCAAAATACTGTGTAATTACGCCATGAACAGAGACGACTTTTAGCCGTGTTTGGTGCAGCGCTAATATTTCCTTATAGTCTGTGACGTCACGCGTATGCGTCATCATTCCGCGACGTTTTCAACAAGAAATTGCAATTTAGTAAACTAAAAAGGCCATATTGGCATGTGTTGCAATGTTAATATTTCATCATTGATATATAAACTATCAGACTAAGTGATCGGTAGTAGTGGGTTTCAGTAGGCCTTTAAACAAGCGTGAAACAAGTGACTGCACGCTGCAAAGTTTGTTTTAAGGAGGCATTAGGTAGGGCTGAGCTGTTATACGATCGTGATCGTTTGTTGTGATTAATTTGAATTAGATCACAGTGATAAGCTGTTACCATATTTCCTTGATCAAACATGGCAGAAATTTCTGTTAGAAGTTGTAACCACTTACCGCAGTAGTAACCAGTAGGGAAGCAACAATGCTTGGTGTAATCCTGCACGGAATAATCCACTTTTATTGACCGTGATCCTGTGTGTCTGTGAATAAGTGTGTGTTTGTGTACAATAGCTTGTGTTTATGAAAATGTTTGTGTCAGTGTGTGCGCGAGACCGTCCCGTTCCACCGTCGCAAAAGTCAGTCTCGTCACAATGTAAATGGTAAATGGGTTGTACTTGTATAGGGCTTTTCTACCTTCAAAGTACTCAAAGCGCTTTGAAACTACTTCCACATTTACCCCTTCACACACACATTCACACACTGATGGAGGGAGCTGCCAAGTAAGGCACTAACCAGCACCCATCAGGAGCAAGGGTGAAGTATCTTGCTCAGGACACAACGGACGTGACGAGGTTGGTACTAGGTGGGGATTGAACCATGGACCCTAACATAATTAATGTTTAATCGCGTTGTGCTGCATCCCATTAAACAATTGGAAGTGCAGCCCAGAAGATCAAAATAAAGAAATATGATTAACACAAGCATAGAAGTTAAAACTACATTTAAAAAGCAGCAGCAACTTTAATGACACCATATACTTTCAGTATCTGCTGCAGCGCACCAGTAACCCCGCTGTAAATGAGGACTTGCAGGCACTGAAATGTGACTGTACTGGGCCGGACTGGGAGAATTAACACACCAACTAATTTAATCAGAAAATGCATTTTGTTTGTGTCTTTACTAGAAGAAAACTTTGTTCTTTTTGTTTGTGGATAGAAAAACATTTTGTTCCTGAAATAATAATTAAACGTGTTTTACGTGTTGGTACACATTATTGTACAGTACCATAAAATCAAATCAAACTGCACTTTAATGTTCCCAAAACCAACTAGAAATGGCTTTGGCCAACTTGACTAAGCAGACAAATGTCCATCAAGTAAGTCGCTATAATATTGACCATGATACATGCACCACATCACCGTAAAACTACAATACATACGGTGTAGTGCTGGCTGTGTACAAACAAAACATGAAATGCTGCCTAATACTTTGAAAATACTCTAATATAATTGTTCATGTTTTTTCAGTCAGTGCAGATCGGTGTCTTATATCGCATTGTGTATTACGAACTCAAAATCTTTCAGCTGCTGACGCAAGATACGAGCTTACTTTTTCCCGTAGCGAGCTTGCAGCTAATGCCACTTCCTCGGTGTTCGCTCTTAGAAAAACAATGTGGCAGGTTCGCTACAGCTTGGTTATCATACAGATTACCTAAATATAAATAAAGTATTATTGGTGGTTTTTGAATGCATTTTCAAAGTGATTTAAAGGCAGTATGAAATGATCACATTAGTTGCATTGCTAGCCACCTACAACGAGGTGATTATTACAAATTAAAATGCAAATAAAAACAAGTCTTTTTTTCTCTCATAAGGATTGTGAACGATAGATAAACAATTCCAAACAAAAAAAAAGAAGAAGAAAATAAAAAACGAGTCCTTCAGATAGCCATCCATCCATTTCTACCACTTATTTCCTTCGGGGACACGGGGGCGCTGGAGCCTATCTCAGTTACAATCGGGCAGAAGGTGGTGTACACCCTGGACAAGTCGCTACCTCTCATCACAGGGCCAACACAGATAGACAGACAACATTCACACTCACAGACTAGGGACCATTTAGTGTTGCCAATCAACCTATCCCCAGGTGCATGTCTTTGGAGGTGGGAGGAAGCCGGAGTACCCGAGGGGAACCCACGCAGTCACGGGGAGAACATGCAAACTCCACAGAGAAAGATCCCGAGCCCGAGATTGAACCCAGGACTACTCAGGACCTTCGTATTGTGAGGCAGACACTCTACCACTGTGCTGCCCCCTTCAGATAGCAATTATTGTTATTCCTATGTATTCAAACAAAGCAATAATGGTGGGCTAGGAAAAAATTGACCGAACAATGAGTAACTTTAAAAACGCTGGTAATAGAGACAAATCTGCAGCTCTATGTTATCATTGTGTGATCACCTGCACTATGTTAGCATGTCGTGATGGTCTTACTTTCAGTTTGTAGCTGAATAATTAGCCAATAAAGACCACAACACCTTGTTCTTAATGGCTAAAGTCAAGTTTTGTGTAACTGTGATTCAAATATGAAGGAGACAATATGATATGCTGTTTGCTGCTAACAAAAACCTGTCAAACCAAGTCAAAAAGTATGTTGCTATTTTAACATCTGAAAGCAGCGCTGTTGATATCCGATGCTTGTGTATCAATACTTTGTTGTAAGAGTTGGCAAACATGTTTGTCCAATCTCTAAGTTAATTCATTGTTTATTAAAAGTAGTAATTCTGCATATGCTTGAATTATGTTACTAAAACTGATGTTTTAAACACAGAATGGCGGTGTGTCTAAACTTCTGCTGGCCCAGTAGAAAGCAGTGATTTGTTTAAAAAACAAACTGCAACTAAGACGAAGTGTCATTTCTGCGGCAGCCTTTCCTCAAATGCGTGTTTTAATTGAGAACTGGTTAACCTCTTCCTGGCGGGTGACACTGCCTGTCATGCACAACGGTATTTCTGGTATTTCTGAATTCATGCACAGAACAGATGGCCGTCTAGTAGCCCGCAGCAGGAGACCAGCTGATTGTGACAGAAAACAGGATGTCTTCTCAGTATGAGCAACGCAGGATGTGAATGAAGCCTATGAGGTCCATTTTGCCCAAGCAGCAAGATAACGCCACTAATGCAGTAGTGTGTATGGAAACAATTAAAACAACGCAGCTATTTTGTGCAATGAATTACGTTAGTTGAGAAAATGAAAAAATGCTGACTCATTAACACTAATCAGGTTAGCTTACATGAGAGGGGCAAAATAATAGAAACAGTATAGAGTTATGGAGTAATGGTAAATAGAAACCGAGAAACACTAAAAACTGCTGAGGGATCAGGTAATGATGTCATCTTTGTGCTTGCATAATTGGCTGTGACACATTTAAGTGTAGCTTTATTGAACAATGTAGGAGAAAGAAATACCACAATGGGAAACAAAGTCAGTAAAAATAGATGAAAAGCCAGATTGAAACTTTTGAGGTCACAATTGAGACAATGGGAGCTTTTAGACTGGGGGTTAGGGATCCCACAGTAGCAATAGCTGGGTTGCAATTACATGACCTAAAGGCACATTCGGACATTTCCGGGTTTCAGGCGATGGTCTAGAGCAGTGGTTCTCAAATGGGGGTACGCGTACCCATGGGGGTACTTGAAAGTATGCCAAGGGGTACGTGAGATTTTTTAAAAATATTCTAAATATAGCAACAATTCAAAAATCCTTTATAAATATATTTATTGAGCAATACTTCAACAAAATATGAATGTAAGTTCATAAACTGTGAAAATAATTGCAACAATGCAATTTTCAGTATTGACAGCTTGATTTTTTTGTGATGTTGAAAAATTTATTTTTCTGTAAGGAAATGTTTAGAATGAAGTTCATGAATCCAGATGGATCTCTATTACAATCCCCAAAGAGGGCACTTTATGTGTAGAAATCGTTATTTATAATTGAATCACTTGTTTATTTTTCAACAAATTTTTAGTTATTTTAATATCTTTTTTTCCCAATTATTTCTTCAAGAAAGACCACTACAAATTATCAATATTTTGCACTGTTATACAATTTAAAGGCCTATTGAAACCCACTACTACCGACCACAAAGTCTGATTATATATCAATGATGAAATCTTAACATTGCAACACATGCCATTACGGCCGGTTTAGTTTACTAAATTGCAATTTTTTATTTCAGGCGGAAGTATCATGCTAAAACGTTGCGGTATAATGACGCGTGCATAGTAGAGGACATTTTGTTCCAGCACCGTTCCCAGCTATAAGTCGTCTGTTTTCATCGCATAATTCCACAGTATTATGGACTGTGTTGCTGAATCTTTTGCAATTTGTTCAATGAATGATGGAGACGTCAAAGAAGAAATCTGTAGGTCGGAAGCAGTGTATTGCAGCCGCCTTTGGTAACACAAACACAGATGGTGTTTCATTGTTTACATTCCCGAAAGATGACAGTCAAGCTTTACTATGGAACAGAGATGTCAAGCGAACACGGTTGGATTGGACCACACACACAAAGTACAGTGTATTATGCAGCGATCATTTCGAAAGATCGTGTTTCGAAGAAGGTCCCTTGCGAAGAGCAGAAATGGGCATCGCCACCACCCATTGACTGGTGCTGAAGAAAGGTGCGGGGCCGACCTTCAGGTACGACCATATAATCTCACTAAAACACAAATAACACAATAAGCAGATAAGGGATTTTCCAGCATTATCCTAGTAAATCTGTCTAATAACATTTGAATCGCTCCCACTGCCCTCGTTCTTTTTTTTTCTAGTCCTTCACTCTCACTTTCCTCATCCACAAATCTTTCATCCTCGCTCAAATTAATGGGGAAATCGTCGCTTTCTCGGTCCGAATCGCTCTTACTGCTGGTGGCTCACATTATAAACAATGTGAGGATGTGAGGAGCCCTCACACCATTGACGTCACGCGCACATTGTCTGCTACTTCCGGTACAGGCAAGGCTTTTTTATTAGCGACCAAAAGTTGCAAATTTTATCGTCGATGTTCTCTACTAAATCCTTTCAGCAAAAAGATGGCAATATCGCGAAATGATCAAGTATGACACATAGAATTGACCTGCTATCCCCGTATAAATAAGAAAATCTAATTTTAGTAGGCCTTTAATTAATCAGAAACTGATGACATAGTGCTGTATTTTACTTCATCTCTTTTTTTCAACCAAAAATGCCTTGCTCTTATTAAGGGGGAACTAGAATTAAAAAAAAAATGTTCACAGGGGGTACCTCACTGAAAAAAGGTTGTGAACCACTGGTCTAGAGCAGGGTTCCCCAAAGGACAGGACAGCAGCATCCAAAATCTGTCCCGCGGGAAAACCCAAGCATCCCTACCATTTACTACCGCGATATCTTGTGACGGAGATTTCCGCTATGTTTGATGGAGGTAATAAATGCCAAATGTTGACAACTGTCATTTTGTACCTATCTATAAATGTATTTACTACAGGTCCATGCTGCGGTCCGTACCTGGTTTTAGGGCCACAGTTCTGTTTATTTTTCGGTATGTTTGAGGGGTAAAGCGAACACATTTTTTCTCTGTTATTTTGGGGGTTTTTTGCTTGTCATCACAAACATTCTGCAGAAAACAAAGTATTACAAACCCCGTTTCCATATGAGTTGGGAAATTGTGTTAGATGTAAATATAAACGGAATAGAATGATTTGCAAATCCTTTTCAACCCATATTCAGTTGAATGCACTACAAAGAGAAGATATTTGATGTTCAAACTCATAAACTTAATATTTTTGGGAAAATAATAATTAACTTAGAATTCCATGGCTGAAACACGTGCCAAAGTGGTTGGGAAAAGGCATGTGTTAAATCACATTTTCTTTTAACAACACTCAAACGTTTGGGAACTGAGGAAACTAATTGTTGAAGCTTTGAAAGTTGAATTCTTTCCCATTCTTGTTTTATGTAGATCTTTAATCGTTCAACAGTCCGGGGTCTCCGCTGTCGTATTTTACGCTTCATATTGCGCCACACATTTTTGATGGGAGACAGGTCTGGACTGCAGGCGGGCCAGGAAAGTACCTGCACTCTTTTACTACAAAACCACTCTGTTGTAACACGTGGCTTGGCATTGTTTTGCTGAAATAAGCAGGGACGTCCATGATAACGTTGCTTGGATGACAACATATGTTACTCCAAAACCTGTATGGACCATTCAACATTAATGGTGCCTTCACAGATGTGTAAGTTACTCATGCCTTGGGCGGTAATACACCCCCATACCATCACAGATGCTGGCTTTTGAACTTTGCGCCTGTAACAATCCAGATGGTTATTTTCCTCTTTGTTCTGGAGGACACCACATCCTCTGTTTCCAAATATAATTTGAAATGTGGACTCGTCAGACCACAGAACACTTTTTCACTCTGCATCAGTCCATCTTAGTTGAGCTCGGGCCCAGCGAAGCCGGCGGCGTTCCTGAGTGTTGTTGATAAATGGCTTTCGCTTTGCATAGTAGAGTTTTAACTTGCACTTACAGATGTAGCGACCAACTGTAGTTACTGACAGTGGTTTTATGAAGTGTTCCTGAGCCCATGTGGTGATATCCTTTACACACCGATGTCAGTTTTTGATGCAGTACCGCCTGAGGGATCAAAGGTCCGTAATATCATCGCTTACGTGCAGTGATTTCTCCAGATTCTCTGAACCTTTTGATGATTTTACGGACCGTAGGTGGTAAAATCCTTAAATTTTTTGCAATAGCTCGTTGAGAAATGTTGTTCTAAAACTGTTCGACAATTTGCTTACAAATTGGTGACCCTCACCCCATCTTTTTTTGTTTGTGAAATACTTAGCATTTCATGGAAGCTGCTTTTATACCCAATCATGGCACCCGCCTGTTCCCAATTACCCTGCACACCTGTGGGATGTTCAAAATAAGTGTTTGATGAGCATTTCTCAACTTTATCAGTATTTATTGCCACCTTTCCCAACTTCTCTGTCACGTGTTCCTGGCATCAAATTCTAAAGTTAATGATTATTTGCAAAACAAAATGTTTATCAGTTTTAACTTCAAATATGTTGCCTTTGTAGCATATTCAATTAAATATGGGTTGAAAATGATTTGTAAATCATTGTATTCTGTTTATATTTACAATTAACACAATTTCCCAACTCATATGGAAACGGGGTTTGTAATTGGTTTACTGAATTAGGGCTGGGCAATATGGCCTTTTATTAATATCTTGATATTTTTAGGCCATGTCACGATACACGATATATATCTTGATATGTTGCCTTAGCCTTGAAATAACACTTTATGCATATAATCACACCAGTATGATGATTCTGTGTCTACATTTAAACCATTCTTGTTTATAGTTCATTAATAAATGCTCATTTTAAACTTTCATGCAGAGAGGTAAATCACAACTAAGTCAATTTAACAAAACTGTATTTATTAAACAGTTATTAAGCAGTGGCACAAACATTCACTTGTCATTTCCAAAACAGAAAGTGCAAGATTGTCAGAGACATTTTAAAACAAGTTATAAGTGCACATTTGTGCATGATGTCACTAAGATGACATATCAAAACATTAAATTAAAGTGCACTTTTTGTACAGAACGCTACTACAATAGTTAAAAACAGATAAAGTGCACTTTTGTGCATGATGTCACACAAGATGTTTCAATAACTGTCAAATAAAAGTGAGCTGCATAATCGGAAATCAAATAGTGTTTGTCCTTCGCTATGTGGTAGGTTCCTGCGGACATTATCTCCTTCTGTTGTTGACTATTTTTTTCATACGGTGTTGACTGGAAACGGTTGCCTCTGCATTTTGTTGGTGTGGCACCGGCCAGAGATGTTGACATGCGGCGTTTCAAGTACTCTTCATTCTCGAGCGGGTGACTTTTCAAATGTTGCTACATTAGTTGTGCTGCTACTTTTTGTAGCAACGTTTTGCCACATAATTGTTCAACATATTCCCGCTTGAAGCCAAACCACCGCTAGACGATGGACCCCGTGCTGTTTTTCTTGGGAATTAGTTATTCTTACTTCATTTGTTACCAAATTCACACCTTCTCTCTCTCGTATTACCACTCGCACCACTCCGCTAGCAGAACAGCTAATGTTACCATGCCGCTACCTGTCTGCTCCGCGAGGGCATGGGATGCTGCGCGCATGACAGTATGTGACGTGTGTAAGAAGGTGCACTTGCTTTACCTCTCTGTAAGAGAGGTAAAGCAAGAGAGACAAGAAAGAATGAGAAACAAACGCCTGGAGTGTAATGCCCGCAGCTAAGAGCAACTGCGTGAGAACGTATACTCGAATATCACGATAGTCATTTTCTATATCGCACAGAGACAAACCCGCTGTATATAGAGTATACTCGATATATCGCCCAACTCTAAACTGAATACTATAAGACTTGCCCACCGTCAGTGTTTGAATGTGTGTGTGCATGGGTGAATGAGGAAATACTGTCAAAGCGCTTTGAGCTCCTTAAAAAGGGGTAGAAAAGCGCTATACAAGTATAACCCTATTTACCATTTAATTTTCTTCTGTTTATTCCGCTATGGTACAAACACACGTCGCCGCTAAACGCGATGAAAAGAGTGAATGCTCTTGAAGCATGCATATGGCGATTTATCGACGCTGGAAAATAAACCAAATTTAATTTTCATTCATCGTCGAATATCGGCCCAGACCTAATAGATACTCTTATCAGCACTATATTTAATTGTTGCAAATCAAGATGTGAAAAAAAAATATTTTTTTTACCATTTTCATTACTAAAAGAGGTTGTACACCACCAACATCATGTAACATCTAACAGCAGGAAAGTAATTTGTCAACACCTGAGTTTTAAGTCCTAAACAACTCAAGTCAACTATCTTTGCAGTAAAAGGGCAATGCAGTTGTTATATAATTTTGTCAAAAAAACATAGATTTATCACTGTGTTTCTATTCATTACAATTACACTGAGCTAAAAATATGTATGTATGGCATTCATGTGCAGAGCACCGACCTTTAAGATTACCGGTATATATCATATGAAATATATAATGTAAATCAATACAATCAATCAGTATGTTAAGTGGTTGTGCTTTTTTTTTTTTTTAAATAGGAATTATTTGTGTTTATGTTGCACACAGACGTATTTGAGTGTTGAGACCTACCGATGTATGTGTCGGTGTAGTGTTTGCTAAAAAAAAAAAAAAAGACCCAGTAAGCAGGGTATTGCTCGATTGTCTAGTTTGTAGAGTCAAGATACAGGCGAACTGAAAAACATTTAAGCAAGATGTGTTGTAATGATACGCAAATGTGGCGCATTGGAGTGATATCAGGCGGCAACGGGGGATCTGTCAGCGGATGCTACCTTGTTTCAGAGCAATTTATGGATTATTATATTACTTAATTTTTTCACTTTTTTTAGTGGATTAATACTGACCTGTGGATTATTGGATCTCTAGAATGACGTTTGATGAAACGGGGTCACGTTGGTCGTGAGTAAAGCACACTCACTTCAAACTGACACTATCTCTTATTTGCATACACGACTTTGAGGGACTTCCATCCATCCATCTTCTTCCGCTGATCCAAGGTCGGGTCGCGGGGGCAGCAGCCTAAGCAGGGAAGCCCAGACTTCCCTCTCCCCAGCCACTTCGTCTAGCTCTTCCCGGGGGATCCCGAGGCGTTCCCAGGCCAGCCGGGAGACATAGTCTTCCCAACGTGTCCTGGGTCTTCCCCGTGGACTCCCACCGGTTGGACGTGCCCTAAACCCCTCCCTCGGGAGGCGTTTGGGTGGCATCCCGACCAGATGCCCGAACCAACTCATCTGGCTCCTCTCGATGTGGAGGACCAGCGGCTTAACTTTGAGTTCCTCCCGGATGACAGAGCTTCTCACACTATCTCTAAGGGAGAGCCCCGCCACCCGGCGGAGGAAACTCATTTTGGCCTCTTGTACCCGTGATCTTATCCTTTCAGTCATGACCCAAAGCTCATATCCATAGGTGAGGATGGGAACGTAGATCGACTGGTTAATTGAGAGCTTTGCGTTCCGGCTCAGCTCCTTCTTTACCACAAAGGATCGGTACAACGTCCGCATTACCAATCCGCCTGTCGATCTCACGATCCACTCTTCCCCCACTCTTCCCCCACTCATGAACAAGACTCCTAGGTACTTGAACTCCTCCACTTGGGGCAGGGTGTCCTCCCCAACCCGGAGATGGCACTCCACCCTTTTCCGGTAGAGAACCATGGACTCGGACTTGGAGGTGCTGATTCTCATTCCGGTCGCTTCACACTCGGCTGCGAACCGATCCATTGAGAGCTGAAGATCCCGGCCAGATGAAGCCATCAGGACCACATCATCTGCAAAAAGCAGAGACCTCATCCCACGGCCACCAAACCGGAACCACTCAACGCCTTGACTGCGCCTATAAATTCTGTCCATATAAGTTATGAACAGAATCGGTGACAAAGGGCAGCCTTGGCGGAGTCCAACCCTCACTGGAAACAAGTCCGACTTACTGCCGGCATAGCGGACCAAGCTCTGACACTGATCGTACAGGGAGCGGACCGCCACAATAAAACAGTCCGATACCCCATACTCTCTGAGCACTCCCCACGGGACTTCCCGAGGGACACGGTCGAATGCCTTCTCCAAGTCCACAAATCACATGTAGACTGGTTGGGCAAACTCCCATCCACCCTCAAGAACCCTGCCGAGAGTGTAGAGCTGGTCCACAGTTCCACGACCAGGACAAAAACCACACTGTTCCTCCTGAATCCGAGGTTTGACTATCCGGCTTTAGCCTCCTCTCCGGTACACCTGAATAAACCTTACCGGGGAGGCTGAGGAGCTGAGGAGTGTGATCCCACGATAGTTGGAACACACCCTCCGGTTCCCCTTCTTAAAGAGAGGGACCACCACCCCGGTCTGCCAATCCAGAGGTACTGCCCCTGATGTCCACGCGATGCTGCAGAGTCTTGTCAACCAAGACAGCCCCACAGCCTCCAGAGCCTTAAGGAACTCCGGGCGGTTCTCATCCACCCCTTGGGCCTTGCCACCGAGGAGCTTTTTAACTATCTCGGCAACCTCAGCCCCAGAAATAGGAGAACCCACCACAGATTCCCCAGGCGCTGCTTCCTCATAGGAAGACGTGTTGGTGGGATTGAGGAGGTCTTCAAAGTATTCCTTCCACCTATCCACAACATCCGCAGTTGAGGTCAGCAGATCACCATCTGCTCCATACACGGTGTTGACAGTGTACTGCTTCCCCTTTCTGAAGCGGCGGGTGGTCCAGAATCGCTTCGAAGCCGTCCGGAAGTCGTTTTCCATGGCTTCCCCGAACTCCTCCCATGTCCGAGTTTTTGCCTCCACGTCCGCTGAAGCTGCACACTGCTTGGCCCGTCGATACCTGTCCACTGCCTCCGGAGTCTTATGAATAAATTGTGCATTCCTACCTAATAGGTTGGTAACACTGATCCCTCCTGCTTTGTCTTCTTATTCTCTGGCAGGCCCTGTACGCAAGAGTTCTGTTGAGTTGCGACCCGTACTAGAACATATTGTACGAAGTTATAAGGAAAAGCTATATTAAATGACAGTCCTTTTATGTGTTTTGAGCGGGGCGAACATGTATCCCCCAATCTATGTGTGGCATTACACACTTATTTATGGGAAACACTGCTTAGTGCTGATGCTATTAAATGATATTCAGTGTTTAGGTTGGAACAGTAAGCAAATCAGGCATTTCATTTAATTTAGTTTTAAAGACGCTGTAAACCTGTTGACCCGATTGTCAGAAATAGGTCAGTGCGCAGTTCTATCAGCAAAACTCACTAACCGCAAGTTGTTTCATGATGCTGGAAGGTGTATTATGAGCAGCACAAAAGGGTCTCATTTTTGAGAACTGTCAGGGGTCTTGAGGCCGCTGTAGCGTGAGGGAGCTTTCTGGTCGGCAGTAGACAAGACGCACAAGCTGCAACAATACAGTGGAGGTCTTTAGTACGGCGATGACGACAAATAGAATGTCTGCTGATCTCCACACATCCTATCAGTGTCATGGCCCCTGTATAATGAGCAATTATGGATTGCTGAAGACTATTTTCAGAGTGAAAGACCCACCAACACTTAGAGAACACAAGTCTTACAACAGAGGCTTTCAGTGTCTTTACTATCCCCTTCAGCAAGGAATGAGAATGAATGAATAAAACATAGCCGCATTTTAGCTCCAAGTTCTGTTAGCCAAACTGGTCTTTTAGAAAATGCACTGCTTCAAGAAATTGACAACACTTTAAAGAGGAACTACACTATTTTTTTGGAATTTTGCCAATTGTTCACAATTATTAAAAACAATATCACCGATACAGACAAACTATTTATAGCAGAGTCGTGATCGCGAGCTTGTGTGCCAATGTTGATATGATCGGCTGATCAGCAGTTTACTCGCTTCCTTACTTGTCAAACTTTATTGTAGATCATAAATGAAGACTGTCAACTGGATAGTAGAAAAACGAGGATGTAATCTGACATGTTGGTACACTTTCACAGCTAATTTAGCCCCGGGAATGGCGAGAACGACACAAAAAGACGCTTGGTTTCACCCTATATTTATTCGCTAGGATTAAGAGTCATGCTTCATGTAAATGGGAATATATGAACATTCTAGCAGTCGGCATCGTAATGACAGCAGACATTTTACAGTAAGTGATGTTTTATTATGTTTGTTGGCTCTCAAAGTCTGCAGCGAGTACTAATCGGTGATGTAATTTAAATAAAAAAATAAAAAAACATGATACGTTTTTTTTAGGGGTGGGCAAATTAATGCGTTAATTATGAGTTAACTCATCAATCTATTAACGCCGACAATTATTTTATCGCACATTTTCGTATGTTGTTTACATGCTTTTATTTTGTTAACGCCTTTTCTTAACAAGATGGCGTCGCCCGGCGTCGAGGGGCTCTTGGTAAAGATGGAACATTTGGCAAAAATACCGGACAATTCTGCAAATTTCATGGCTGGCTTACAGCGCGGTCACTCTGGGATCACTTACGACCGCCAGACAATTCTGGATGTTGATAGATCGGGCCCGATTGTAGCTGAGATAGGCGCCAGCGCCCCCCGTGACCCCAAAAGGGAATAAGCGGTAGAAAATGGATGGATGGATGGATAGATCGGGCCGTTTTGGACTGAATGACGCGTGCTTGCTAGACCGGCTAGCTAGCATGGGAACACTTTGCCGGCTACATCCAGCGGCCTGTGAAGCAGCGGAGTATTTGTGTTGTCTGTCTATTTATGAATAATGCAGACGAGGAGTGTTGGCTGAGTTCTTAACGTTTGCTTTCAGAGCGTGCATATCACAACATACAAGATGCCGTCATGGCGATACAACCTATACCGGGCTACCGCGCATGCTCGTCACTCCTGTTGCATGCTGGGTAGGGTAGTTCTTTTATTCCCTGGCTCATAACATCACAATATAGTACTATGTATATGCGTTCAGTTTATCAAAGCACCAAGCAAACAATCGGAAAATTCCCATCATATCAATTCCTAGATATGGTCATAATTATTTTAAGTGCACTACGCAGAATAAACACAACATTATTAATATTGCTACTACGGATAATTTGATCAAAAATTCCCTAAAACAGCCCACTACGTATAATATAGGTTTTTTAAACATAAGATCCCTGAGAAAAAAAAATGTTTCTGCTGTTACCTCAGAAATTGCCTGTTCAGATGTTATGATTGTGGCTCAGAGATTTGTATGTAGATTATATTTATTTTCCATAACAAACAGGATAACTTAAATACCCTGGCAGTGGTAGTAATAAGCTTAAATGTTGGTATTTACATGTTTTGAGTTGATTTTCATAAAATATGCTATTTAACTGCTACTGTTTAACAAGGACTGATTTAAATTGTGTTTGCACAACAAATGTTTTGACGCTTTTGTTCATGTGGGGGAATATTCCAATAAAGGTGCACTACACACTACTTTTGAATTCATTATTGGGCTTTGCGTATACAATGCAGTTAATCGCGATTAATCAGAGAAATAGTGAGATTAACTTCGATTAAAAAATTTAATCGTTGCCCAGCCCTAGTTTTTTTATATTAATGCGCCATGCATGTTTAAAATGAGCAAAATACGTGAATATTTAAATATTATAAATGTGCCTGTTACTACATTACATATATACTTACATCATGTATTTAAAACTGTAATGCATTGAAAAAATACATCTGTCATCATGTCTTTCATAATGATTGTGAACATTAGACAAAATTTCTCCAAAAAGTACACTTCCACTTTAAAAGCGCCAAAATAATTGGTACACTAAGGTGATTGCGTAATAATTAATGGGATACGTTTACTAAAGTGGCATTTTTAGAACAAACATTTGTTTGTTTAAAATAAACAAATAAATAAAACATAATTTTCTATTTATACTTTTGTATGAGATCAATTGTTGTGTTTATCCCATTCCATAATACAATTACTATTTCGAAAATAAAATGTCATTATTGTCATGCCGATCTTCCCTTTACTGCATACAAGTACATTTTGTTAATACAAATAAAAAAATGTAAAATTAACATGTTTCTGTTTTGTCTGAGAGTGGGTCATGATACATTTTACATCCCCACAGAGGCGACATCTGTTAAGCTGAAAGATCGACTGACAAACACCATTACAAACACGCTGTGTTCCCAATACAGTATACCTGTCCTGTATCTGTTTATCTGTGGACGCTTGCTAGAAATACATTCTGGATCACCGCAAATATATTTGGTGCTACCGGTTTCCCCTATTTTATAAACATATTATAATGGGACTATCTGTGAAAATATTTAGACCACTCTGTAGTGACACATTTGGCTACTGTTTCTGGCCCTATTGGACACTTTTGGAGACTACCAAAGTTTCGGACCATACTAGTGATCTACAAAAAAGGCTGACTCAGCTTGGTACGTGAAAGAAATCACCATGGAGCTGCGAAAGCTAACAACATCAACAAGAAGTCATCAATGGGCAATACAGTGTTACCAGATGTGGAACCGGACTTAAAAGCGTTAGTGGGAACTCTACAAAACTATGTAAATGAGACACAAAGCGATGGCAAAAACTTACAGGAACTGATTATCAAAAGGTGTACAAAAAGATGTTGCAGATTTCCAACGGATTATTAAAGACAGAAAATAATCTCGTAATGACATGATGGAATTTAGAAACTTCAGAGAAGTAAAACGGGAGGTGGAGAAGCTAAAAGAGAATGCAACATTGCTCCAACAGTCGAATGCCAAGCAGCAAAATAACACCCATTGGGACAACAGCAGTGTTGTAGAGAACATTAAAATGGAGATAGAAGTATTGCACCTACAGTTTCAACTAAAAAACACTGATTTAAAGAACTTCAGGAAATAGGATGGCTGCATTGAGACAACAGAATGATCTGAGAAATAAAAGTTAGGACAATGTATACCAGGGGGGTTCCCAAACTCTTTCAGCAGGCAAGATACGTTTCATCCCTCTGATCTCCCAGATCATTCTGTTGTCTCAATGCAGCCATCTCCTCGAAGTTGTTTTACACACACACGCACACAGCCACTTGAGGCTTCCCTGTTCGAACCCCGGCTCATGCCATCCTCATCACATCCCTTGTGTCCTTGAGCAAGACACTTTCATAATGAGTCGTGGTTATTAGGGCCTTGCATGGGTGAATGTGGAATTAGTGCCAAAGCGCTTTGAGTACCTTGAAGGTAGAAAAGTGCTACACAAGTGTAACACACAGGTTTTTTATGCTCCAATGATGAAAAATTTGATTTTAAAATAAGAATAAAAATTCCTGCATTGCAAAAACACACTTATTGCGGTCAGGTCTGAAACAATTAAAAGCGATAAACAAGGCAAAACTGCGTATCATAATAATAATTTGAGGCCAGGATGCCTATACCAAATTAAATAACGATAGCATCCTCCAAAGAACCCATTTAACACATTTTAAGACTTCCAAGACTTCAGAAAAAACAGCCAACGTGTGGGAAACACTGATTATGAATTAATGTTTACATGTTTAATCAACAAACGGAAGAAACCCCACCCTGCTGCCGCATTATATATGCGTTTTACGCAGCCCTGCATTAATAAAATGGTCCGGGGAAACATTGTACCAATTCACAAGTTACATTCATTTGGCAGGCTTTACAACTGACCAGCAGATGGCGACAAACACTTGAACCATGCCTGACCGGGAAAGCGCGTGTTTTTCAAAAGAGAACACATAGGAGGCAACAACGTTATTCAGCAGGTCAATTCACACGCTAAAGTGCAGCCAAAATCATTTATAACAATATCAAAATATAATATGATTTCATGCTGTCTTTTATGGACAGAATTTCTAGGCGCAGTCAAAGCGTTGAAGGGATCCGGTTTGGTGGCTGCAGGATTATGTCTCTGCATTTTGCAGATGATGTGGTCCTCATGGCAGGTAGGTTTTTCAGCTCTCCCTGGATCAGTTCGCAGCCGAGTGTGAAGCCATCCAAGTCAGAGTCCATGGTTCTCGCCCGGAAAATGGGTGGAGTGCCATCTCTGGTTTTGGGAAGAGATCTTGCCCCAAGTGGAGGAGTTCAAGTACTCGACAGGCGGATTGGTGCAGCGTCTGCAGTGATGCAGGAGCTGTATCGATCCATTGTGGTAAAGAAGGAGTTGAGTCGGAAGGAAAAGCTCTAAATTTACACGTCGATCTACGTGCCCATCGTCACCTATGGTCATGAACTCTGGGTTATGACCAAAAGGACAAGATCCATGTACAAGCGGATGAAATGAGTTTCCTCCATCAGGTGGCAGGGCTCTCCCTGAGAGATATAGAGTGAGAAGCTCTGTTATCCGGGAGGAGCTCAAAGTAAATCCGCTGCTCCTCCGCATCGCGAGGAGCCAGATGAGATTGTTCAGGCATCTGGTCAGGATGCCACCCGGACGCCTCCCTGGGGAGGTGTTCAGGGCCCGTCCGACAGGTAGGAGACCAAGGGGAAGACCCAGTACACATTGGGAAGACTATGCCACCCAGCTTGCCCGGGAACGCCTTGAGATCCCACGGGAGGAGGTGGATAAAGTGGCTGGGGGGATGGAAGTCTGGGCTTTTCTGCTTAGGCTGCTTCCTCCTCGACCCGACCGCAGATAAGCTCAAGATAATGGATGGATGAATGGATGCATGCATGCTGTCTAAATGTAGCTCTCAATGATGAAACATTCTGCTATGATAGTCAGTATGAAAATCGCTGCGGGATAATATTTAACTGTTGGAGGCGATGTGGGGCCTTTTTCCTACACAACAGGTTAATGGCCTAGCGGTGTTTGTACGAACTGCATAACCAGGCCGTGATTTGCGTGTAAATGAAGCGGTGAACAAAAAGCTTGCACTAACTCGGCATGTTGTTAGTTTTGCTGCCTAAAGGGGGTCATAAGGCTCACAACATTATGCAAAAAAAAAAATGTATGAGGAATATCACATTTATAGGCCGCAAATAAAAATGCTCTTGATTAGTACTGACGTTAATGTTTTAACAATTACGCAACAAGTAGCCAAGCAACAGCTGTTACAGACAGGCCTGAAGAGTAATATACAGTATGTCTCTATACGTTTGCTACATTATGGCAAGAAGATAGCGTGAGAATGATGGCTGTTCTCAGGTTGATAATTTATTGAATGGCTTTCCATAAAGTCATTGTGATTCTCCTGCTGTGCTGCTGCCGCTTAGACACCCCTCACCCAACTTGTTTATTTGAAAAGATGTATATGCACACTATCTTAAAAAAATGTAAGCACTTCTAAGTGTGCACTTCTTTCTGCTCCTTTTTATTCATGACTTACTTTAATGTTGTATCTATTATATTTATTTAATATTGAATGAATGAAATAAGCATAACAATGGAAATGGAAAAACGTCCGAGTGCATCTGGTCGATAGAGAGGTAACTCAGTTTTTACTGTTTGATTGGTTTTTACATGAAAATGTTTTGCCAAAATGTCTTAGTTACTGTATTATGGCCAAACATTGCACATAACAAACTAGTCTGTTTGTACTCGCATCATTACGTGGATCCATCCATCCATCCATTTTCTATTGCTTGTCCCTCTCAGGGTCCGGGGGAGGGAATTGAGTGTTTAAACAAAGAATCCCACGCGTTGCTGATTTAGTCTCTGTGAAGAATGAGCATGGTCTTTTTAGAGTTGACACTATGGGTGTCACAAGATCTCGCGAGATTAAAGCGTGAAGTTTTTTCTCCTTTAGAAAAAAGCTGTCTTGCAGGCATAAGTAAGTCAGGTTTCATTTCAAATAAGCAGAAGCATATCTGTCTTGCTGTGGGCGAGGTATTGAACCCGCACATTAGGTAGTTTGCGCGCACAACATATTGAGAGCTAGTCTAAGCGTTCCCCACGCCCCATTACAAGGCGACCCTGCTTAAAGTTGAATAAGAATGCTGTCTCGTTGTGTCCTTGTGAAGTAAATATGTATCATCTCATCTCATGAAGCCAATATCGTGTATCGTTTCATCATGTGCAATTAATATCGCATATCGTCTCATCTAATGAAGCCAATATCAGGTATCATCTCAACTTGTACAGTCAATATTGTGTATTGTCTCATGTCATGAAGCCAATATTGTATATTGTCTAATCTTGTGAAGCCAATGCAACACTAGAAACATATTCCAGGCAGGGAATCCTTTAAACATTTTTATTAAGTGTTAGGCACCAGCGTCCCCTGCGACCCCAAAGGGAATAAGCGGCAGAAAATGGATGGATGGATGATTTGTTCATGTTCACAGAACGCACAAAGAACAATTAACATCTCAAGTGTCTGTATCCTTTCTCTGTATCAAAGCTGGAGCTTTCAAACACTATGTTCCCTACACTGTCCATGTGATGTTCATGGGACGTTCATGTGACAAAGCGTTCAGGCGCACTGACTCAGTGTTATCTTGATAAGCTTTTAGACAATTATGTACTATTTTTTAAATTGAGTATGACCGCAAAATAATCCATCATCATGGAGCCAAAGAAAGTTGCAAGTCCCAGCACTTTAAGAAGGTAAGAAAGACAATTGAATTGAAGAAAGAATTCCTAGCAAAAAATGTACCTTTCCCTTCCCCTCTTTATACTCATCACCAAACAAGAGTGCTCAATAAAAGGTAAAAGCAATGTTAAATCTCATTCTTCATTTATATGTAATTTACATTGTTTTAATAAATGTGTTGCTTCATATGTTTGGCTGTCTGGAACGGATTAACTGGATTTATATTATTTCTAATTGGAAAGTTGCTTCCATTTTGGTAGTATTCTGACCGACGGGAAGAGATTACTAATGAAAATCGAGGTAACAAATGCTGTAGCCTCACCTAAATAATCTCTACTTGAAAAATTAACCGTCTATACTCGCCTCTCTCCCAAGAAACACACACGAGACTATCAATAACCAACCTCAAGTTGTAAGTTTTTTCATCTGTAATATAAAGGATGGTTTACCTATCTGCTAAACTAAATTACAACATTCAGGGAGGGCAGAATAATATATGTAAATAAACCAGGGGTGTATAAAGTCCAGCCTTTGTTGCATTGTTATGGTTAATATAAAGTTGATCCCAAACATGTATATAGTTAACATATACATGTTAACATACACATTTCACATATTTTCCTTTCTCTTTACAATATGTCCGAACATTGTAGAAAATAAACAGCAACAATTTAAAAATGCAGCATAATATGTAAAAATAAATAAATAAAAAATGATATCCAAAGATTTGTCTTTAAATATATATAAAAAAAAAAGATTAAAAAAAAGATTTTTTGCCTTTTTGAAATGTAATACATGCGTCATAGCCAATTACGGGAATTATATGACATTGTCATATTGACACTGCCTTAGCCATTCCCCCACTGCCATGAATAGATTGCCGCTCTGTAGGAAACACTGAATAATATCTGGGTTATGAAATGTTCATATCCTTACATCAGTCACGCTAGTAGGTGTTCCAATACTCCTGTGAAACACCACAAGAGTAATTTACAGTGGCGTGAAAAATGAGGACTGTGGGTGTTGTGTATATTATTTTATATTAATTTATTATTATATAAAGAGGAACGAAGGGGAGAGTCCTGCTGATCTGGTCACTGGCAACATTGTGCAACACAACACGGAATTAAAGCTTTATCTGGATTATCACTAAATATAGACGCTTGGCATAAATCCAGCGCAAAGTCAATGCCGTCTACGTCCAGCACCCCCACTGCCCTGTTTGTTTCCGTGGGCTGCCCACAGGCTGAATATTAAAAAACAGTGAGATGTGCATGAAGCCTGCTTGCACGTCCTAAGAAGAAGTTTATGTTTTTTATACGCCACAATTGAAACTGACAAGCATTTGAGATAAAAACAAAATTGATGGTTGATATGTGTCTTTATCCACCTCGCTGCCTAAAGGAAAATCCTAGGTTTATTTAAAGCTTCAAAAATGGATGGATGGACGGGTGATTTCTGGCTTTAAATTGGGACTTTGGCTCACCTGCTTTAAAAACACACAAATTCAGAACCCTCTCTGATGGCCTGGTTGAGATGGAACTTACCTTTGAAAGCAGGCAGCTTCTGTAGCTCCCTGTTGTTGCTCAAGCTAAAGCGAGACGAGCTCTGCCGCTTGTCCTTCTTCACGGGCGTCTGGGAGCCCGGCTGCTTGCCCTTGAGCAGCTGAGTGGTTGGAGGGATGCTGTTCCCGGTCTTCCTGTTGGAGCCCTGCTGAGAGGACACATGCTATCTTTTACTATGTTCAAAAAAGATGTGAATGGCCACCAATTCCCATTTTTTGGTCCCCCTGTTAGGTTTTGAACCTATAACCTGTGCTGTGGTTGTGTCTTCAATAAAAATTTAGTAAACGTTTGTTCAGGTCGATGTTTATGTAGCCTTAAATGATAGCAGTTTAGCCCAGCGGTGTCCAAATGTTTCGACTAAGGGCAGCTTTGGGTCATTTTTTTTTCTTATTACATTATAGCTGTTTGCTCTTTTATTACACTTTTATGGGGTTTTTTTAATAATACTATTTTTAGAATGTGTCATGAGTTAATAGAAAATGATCTTTGGACCCCTCATATGAATATCGCTCTATTGTTACAATAATATTTATTTTCAGTTATAGTTGTTCCTCACCACATTGTGGTTAAAATATTGCAGCTCCACAAAATTGCAGATTTAAAAGTTATCTATCACTTCAATCTCAGTCTGCAACGGTTGGTCAGCATTACCTAAATACAGGCCTCGAATTTTACCTTTTTAAGGTCAAGGCAAGTGTTGCCTTAAGAGGAGGGCTGATATTTTAGGGCACCAAAGCAAATACCACTTTCTTTCAAGGCAGGGGCTCCAAAGCATGCATGCATATATTATATGTATATATAAAGTTTTTTATTCAATATTAATATCAAATTGTCAGCTTTTTGTCATTACATGATGCCATTATCTCTATTTTTACATTTTGATGGAGAGAGGTATTTTTATTAATTATTTTTTACGTTTTTAATTTATGTAAACGTAGATGCTGTATTGGGACAGATCCATTAAGAATTTGAGCAGAAATATTTCGCATAAGAATTAACTATACACAATAAAACTAACAAAACGCTGTGTCACATGAATGATTTTTTGAAGTAACACCTTTGTGACATGAAAAAAAACACAAGAAATATAAAAAAAAACATGGCGATTACTTTTTGATATTAATATAAAACTCAAAGTAATTTGGTCACTTAAGAGGAAGTCTAACACCTCCTCGTAGTTCAGTGCAACAGTTTGGCCAATAAAAATAAAAAGTGACACCTCTCACATCGAATACAGAATCTTCACTGCCTTCGATGAGATGACAAAACATTTTAACTAGTATTGATGTTATTTGAACAATGATACAGTTTGCAGTTAAAGAATGAGTGATCATCCCAGTAAACAAACTAAAGACTTTATAAACAAGTTGTGACAACGTTCACGAAACATCGCCTGCTGCATGTTACCTCACATCATTAACTCTCAGTCACAGCAGCTGATGAACGCTGTATTGAGAAAATAAAAGCAACATCAAATAGTTTTCTCCTTCGCTGTATACTTGTAGTGTGGGAACAAGTGAGTCTGTCTCCAATATTGTCCACACCTGTCTCTATCTAAACACAGCAGTGCGCTCTTAAACGCACGCCAGGAAGCGAGGGAAAAGGACATTAAACCGAGCGCTTGGCTCCGTTTACGCCGTGGTGCAATCTCCGAAGTGCCTGAGGCATGGTTAACTTACACGTCTGTGAAGGCACCATTAATGCTGAAAGGTACATACGGGTTTTGGAGCAACATATGTTGCCATCCAAGCAACGTTATCATGGACGCCCCTGCTTATTTCAGCAAGACAATGCCAAACCACATGTTAGAATTGCGTGGCTTCATAGTAAAAGAGTGCGAGTACTACACTGGCCCGCCTGTAGTCCAGACCTATCTCCCATTGAAAATATATGGCGCAATATGAAGCCTAAAATACCACAACGGAGACCCCGGACTTTTGAACAACTTAAGCTGTACATCGAGCAAGAATGGGAAATAATTCCACCTGAAAAGCTTCAAAAATTGGTCTCCTTAGTTCCCAAACGCTTACTGAGTGTTGTTAAAAGGAAAGGCCATGTATCACAGTGGCAAAAATCCCCCTGTGCCAACTTGTTTGCAACGTGTTGCTGCCATTAAATTCTAAGTTAATGATTATTTTCAAAGAAATATTAAGTTTAGCAGTTTAAACTAGGGCTGGGCGATATATGGACTATACTCGATATATCGCGGGTTCGTCTCTGCGCGATATAGAAAATTACATTCAAGTATACGTTCTCACGCAGTAGCTTTTAGCTGCGGGCATTACACTACAGGCTCTTCTCACTCTTTCTGTCTTTCTCACAGAGAGATAAAAGAAGCTCACCTTCTTACATACGCCACATACTGTCACGCCTACAACGTCATACACCCACGCGGAGCAGAGAGGTAGCGGCATGGTAACGTTAGCTGTGGTGCTAGCGGAGTGGTAATACGATACAAAGAAGGTGCGCATCTGGTAACAAATGAAGGAAAAATTAATTCCCAAGAAAAACAGCAGGGAGTCCATCGTCTGGCGGTGGTTTGGCTTCAAGCGGGAAGAAGTTGAACAAGTATGTGGCAAGAGCGTTGCTACAAAAAGTAGCCCCTACTGCTAATTTGCAGCATCATTTGAAAATCCACCCGCTGGAGAATGAAGAGCAATTGAAACTCCGCATGTCAACATCTATGTTCGGTGCAACACCACATCAACATCGTATAGGCGGTATAGCTAGGTTGGTAGAGTGGCCGTGCCAGCAACTTGAGGGTTGCAGGTTCGATCCTCACTTACGCCATCCTAGTCACTGCTGTTGTGTCCTTGGGCAAGACACTTTACCCACCTGCCCCCAGTGCCACCCACACTGGTTTAAATGTAACTTAGATATTGGGTTTCACTGTGTAAAGCGCTTTGAGTCACTAGAGAAAAAGCGCTATTTAAATATTATTATTCACCTTCACCGTATGAAAAAAACTAGTCAACAACAGAAGGAGATCACGTCTGCAGTAACCTATCTCATAGCGAAGGACATACACTATTAGATTTCCTTTTATGAAGCTAATTTTTATTCGACAGTTATTGAAATATCTTGTGTGACATCATGCACAAAGGTGAACTTTGTTTGAAACTATTATAGTGGCGTTCAGTACAAAAAGTTTACTTTAATTTAGTGTTGTTTTGATATGTCATCTTAGTGACATCATGCACAAAAGTGCACTAATAGCTTGTTTTAAAATGTCTCTGACAATCTTTCACTTTCTGTTTTGAAAATTACATGAATGTTTGTTCGACTGCTTAATAACTGTACAATAAATACAGTTTTGGTAAATTGACTTATCTGTGGTTTCCCTCTGCATGAAAGTTTAAAATTAGCAAAAATTAATGCAGTATGAACAAGAATGTTTAAATGTAGACACATAAAATCATCATACTGGTGTGAGTATATATACCATCGATTTTCTACCGCTTATTCCCTTTTAGGGTCGCGGGGGGCGCTGGTGCCTATCTCAGCTAAAATCGGGCGGGAAGGCGGTTTACACCCTGGACAAGTCGCTACTTCATCGCAGGGCCAACACAGATAGACAGACAACATTCACACTCACATTCACACACTAGGGCCAATTTAGTGTTGTCAATCAACCTATCCCCAGGTGCATGTCTTTGGAAGTGGGAGGAAGCCGGAGTACCCAGAGGGAACCCAAGCATTTACGGGGAGGACATGCAAACTCCACACAGAAATATCCCGAGCCCGGTATTGAACCCTGACTACTCAGGACCTTCGTATTGTGAGGCAGACGCACTAACCCCTCTGTCACCGCGAAGCCGTGAGTATATACATCAAGTGTTAATCCAAGGCTAAGGCAAAATATTGAGGTACAAATCGTATATCGTGACATGGCCTAAAAATATTGCGATATTAATAAAAGGCTATATCGCCCAGCCCTAGTTAACTTAGAACATTAAATGTATTGTCTTTGCAGTCCATTCAGTTGAATATAAGTTGAAAAGGATCTGCAAATCATTGTATTCTCTTTTATTTATGAATTACACAACGTGCCAACATCACTGGTTTTGGGTTTAGTGATAAGTGCTTTAGGGACGGCGTGGCGCAGTGGGAGAGTGGCCGTGCGCAACCCGAGGGTCACTGGTTCAAATCCCACCTAGAACCAACCTCGTCACGTCCGTTGTGTCCTGAGCAAGACACTTCACCTTTGCTCCTGATGGTTGCTGGTTGGCGCCTTGCATGGCAGCCCCCTCCATCAGTGTGTGAATGTGTGTGTGAATGGGTAAACGTGGAAGTAGTGTCAAAGCGCTTTGAGTACCTTGAAGGTAGAAAAGCGCTATACAAGTACAACCCATTTATCATTTATATGGGTCGATACTGACAATTGATATTTTTATGTCCTATCAAAAATAAGAACCTACTTGCAAAAAGGCAGTAGTGATAGTATTAACATGATATAGAAGAGGTATAAATAAGCATATGTCCAGGATTTAGAATTGGAGAAAGAAAGACTTGGTAGAAATGTAGCCTTAGCCACCATAACATACCACAATCAGCAACTAAAGTTAGTCGCTACTTCTGTAAGTGCAAGGTAAAACTCTATTATGCAAAGCGAAAGCCATTTATCAACAACACCCAAAAAGCCGCCAGCTTCACTAGGCCCAAGCTCATCTAAGATGGACTGACGCAAAGGGTAAAACTGTTCTGTGGTCTAATGAGTCCCCATTTCAAATTGTTTTTGGAAACTGTGAACTTTGTGTCCTTTGGACCAAATAGGAAAAGAACCATCCTGAGTGTTGTTGGCGCAAAGTTAAAAAAAACAGCATCTGTGATGGTATGGGGGTGTAGTTGTGCACGAGGCATAGGTAACTTACACATTAAAGTGTCCCCCATGGTCTTCTCCCTCCTTAAGCCGACAACATACCACGGTGAGCCGCTGGTCTCGCTACATCATCTGAGATGTTGTGTTGTGGTGAAAATCAAATAAAAATTAGACAGCTGGTGGGGCTCACCGGTGTCTATAGTCCATACAGTCTTAAAAAAACAAAAACAACTATCCAACGTAGGAAGAAAATTTGAAGGGGCATTGTAAGCAGAGCTTCTTTTGCATCGAACAACTCAGCCTCTCAAAACGAACCGTTTTTTGAAGCAGCCAGGAAGTGGCTTAAAGATGGGTTATGGATGGATGGATGGATGGATGGATACAGAAATCCCGATTAATTACACAGTTCTTCACTAATTTGAAAACATGAGCATTTTTTGTTTTACCAAAACTCAACTTTAAATATTGTTAAAAAACCCGGCTTTAAATTAGTAATGAATAAACAAAAAAAATTTAAATAATAAAAAAACTATATTTTAAATAACAATAACAGTATAAAAAAAAACAATACAAATCAGTTTTTCAGTTGTAATTGTTTTTAATTCTGTTTTTTACCTTCTACACTTATTTTACCACCATAGAGTGTGAGCATTTTGTGTCAAAAAATCTTTTATAAAATTTGTGTTAATTAAATGCAAAACTTGTCAAATTTTTGGTGTAATACATCTGTGGACAATTTTGACCAGTATTTTAGGTCAAAGCATAATAATCGTGTAAATGTATCATGAAGTGCTTTAAGTACATAAAGCTTGTGTAAGATACTTTTTTGAAACATTTCTTTTGTTAGCGCAGTCAGACTGGATGTGGCGCACCACGCTATTATTGTGATGGGGTTAAATGTACTGTGGTGTTGTTCTCAGCTAGGGATGTCACGGTATGAAAATTTCTCATCACGGTTATAGTGACCAAAATGATCACGGTTATCATTATCGCGGTATTTTTTAAAAATATGCTCAACATTTTCAAAAATTACTTATACTGAAATCTTTTAACTAAGTTAGATTTTTTTTAAACACAAATAACACATTCAAAATTATTTACTTTGTAGAAGAAATATTATTGTACACAAGAACAATCATTGGTACTTTAACTTAACAGTTTCATGGACTGCCAGTATAAATTGAATGTGCATATGAAATCAACACAATCTAATTCATAAACAAGTAAAATGGCAGAAAAAAATAAATAAATCATATAAATGTGAAAACTGTGCAAGTTAGCACTGTATGGACATAAGAGATAAACAAATAAAACAAATGTAAGAATTTTGCAAGGCGGCACCTGATGGCCATAAGACGTAACTGCACTTTTGGTCCATAGGGATAAAAATTGTGTTCATAGTTTTGTTGGCCAACAAAAATAAACAGGAGTGACAGCTCACACATCGAATAGACATGCCTTCGGTTTACAACATCGAATACGCAATCTTTACAGCCTGCGTTCAATTCGATGACAAAGCGTTATATCTGATATTGATGTTATTTGAACACTGATACAGTTTGCAGTTAAATAAGGGACAAGTGAGCTTCCCGATAAACAAATTAAAGACTTTATAAACAAGTTGAGGCAAAGATTTTTGACACATGGCCTGCTGAATGTTTCCTCACGTCATTAACGCTCAGTCACATCTGAGCCGAGGATGTCATGTGGCTTGTGCATAGGACTGGGCTATATGGCCTATTATTAATATCTCAATATTTTTAGGCCATGTCACGATACACAATACATATCTTGATATTTTGCCTTAGCCTTGAATGAACAACAATTGATGCATATAATCACACCAGTATGATGATTCTATGTGTCTACATCAAAACATTCTTGTTCATACTGCATTAATATACAGTAAGTTCATTTTAAACTTTCATGCAGAGAGGGAAATCACACCTAATTCAATTTCCCAAAACTGTATTTATTAAACAGTTAATAAGCAGGGGCACAAACATTCATGTAAATTCCAAAACAGAAAGTGCAAGATTGTCAGAGACATTTTTAAAACAAGCTATTAGTGCACTTTTGTGCGTGATGTCACTAAGATGACATATCAAAACAACACTAAATTAAAGTGCACTTTTTGTACCGAACGCCACTACAATAGTTTAAAACATAAAGTGCACTTTTGTGCCTGATGTCACACAAGATATTTCAATAACTGTCAAATAAAAATTAGCTGCATAATAGAAAATCAAATAGTGTATGTCCTTCACTATGTGATAGGTTCCTGCGGAGGTTATCTCCTTCTGTTGACTATTTTTTTCATACGGTGTTGATCTGGAAATGGTTGCTTGGGCATTTTGTGGGTGTGGCACCGGCCGAGATGTTGACATGCGGAGTTTCAAGCACTCTTCATTCTCTAGCGGATGACTTTTCAAATGATGCTACAAATTAGCAGTGGTATTACTTTTGGTAGCAACGCTTTTGCCGCATACTTGTAAAACATCTTCCCACTTGAAGCCAAACCACCGCCAGACGATGGACCCTGTGTTGTTTTTCTTGGAAATTAATTCTTCCTTCATTTGTTACCAGATTCCCACCTTCTCTCTCTTGTATTACCACTCAGACCGCTCCGTTAGCATCACAGCTAAAGTTACCATGCCGCTACCTCTCTGCTTGGCTTGAGCGTATGACGTTGCACACGCGTCAGTATGTCACGTATGTAACAAGGTGCGCTTGTTTTATGTCTCTGTGAGAAGGACAGACAAGAAAGAGTGAGAAACGCCTGTAGTGTATTGCCCGCAGCTAAAAGCAACTGCGTGAGGACGTATACTCTAATATCACAATATAGTAGGGCTGAGCGATATTGAGTTTCATTAATATCGCAACATTTTTTATGCCATATCACGATATACAATACATATCTCGATATTTTTCCTTAGCCTTGTGTTTCGGCATGTAATTTCAAGCCGAATTTCGCAAGTACTATGACGCCATTTCCAGAAACTTAGCAGTGTTGCCTAAAATCCATCAATAAATTACGTTTTTTCTGTAAATAAAATTGTAAATGGTTTTATTAACCATCAGGAATTTTACCACCATTTATCATTATACCGTTTACCGTTGCATCACTGTATTCAGCTTGACGAGGATGTTTCAGAAAAAAAAGTTGTCCTGTATGTACATTGATGTTACATACATGATGTCTTTCACAACAACAAAAGCAGATAAGATGTGTTGTGGGTATATAGATTGTTCTTGCTCTGACTCTCGCCAGATCCTTGTAGTTTGCTGAGCTCCACACAAGGATCTGGGACTTCTCAATAGGAGATGTATTTCAGAAGGCGGGGCCTTGTAAAATAAATATTGTATGTGATTGGATAAACTACTTGTCCGTTATCTTGAATGACGTGCTACTTCAACCACTCACATCAAACTCAGCCCGTGACAGATGAGCGCGACGCTGGGAAATCCGGTCAGAAGAAGAGCCAAAACCTCCTTGCCACCAATAAATGCCTTCAAAACTGTTCTCTGTTCATCTTTTAAATAATTGATATTTGATAGATTCCCCAAAACAGTTGCAATAGCAGAATCAATGTCAGCATTTGTAACAGTCGCTTTTGCGCAACGTCACATCTATGAAATCCCGCCCGGCGATCCTGATTGGTTCATTATTTTTTTGCTATTTTGAAAGAGTTTGCAATGCCCTCGAACCCAAATCCTTGTGTGGAGCTCAGCGAACTACAAGGATCTGGCAGAAGTCAGTTCAGCGCCATTAAGCCTTTCTCCAAGAAAAAATGCCCTATGCATGTGTTGTTTTCGGCTGAACAAATCCTTCAAATCATTAAAAAGACAAAACGTTTCTTCAGAGTTCTTCGAGAGGTAATCAAAAAGGGCGGAAGAGTGCAAGATTTTACGAAACAACAACGAGAAAAGCGTGCTGCTAACACTCCAGGCCAAGGGAGCAAAACCAAAGAATGCATGAGTTTTCATCAATCACTTTGCTAGAGATTTGTTTGAGATAGTTTTAACGATAATTTACCATTTAAGTAGTATCTTGATATTATTTGTATTTCCTAAACACACGTTTGCTATGAGTTTTTCGAAAAGCTCCAACACGGCATGTCTGGATAAAAGATGTGAGCAAAACCTAAAAGAGTTTAGTTTGTACCAAAGGTGGTGATCATCAATAAAGCTTTCAGCAAATACACAACATTGACATCTAGAGTTATATTGCGATAAAAATGGGGGAAACCCCGATACTCATAAATGGCGCGTGCAACAACAACAAACATAACTGTAGACACAAAGTTAAATCCGGAAATGCTACCTTACCCGAGCAAAAACAATGCATATTTATCCGACCGAGGGAGTCTTGATCCCAATTTCCTTGACACAGCCACACACAAATAAGTTGCAGACCTCCATGCTTTTCCAATTTTTTTTCCTGTTTTGTTGGGTAGAATGGGCCGACATCTGGAGCAGAATATAGTTTGATATGTTCGCGAACCCGATAGGGGCGAGCAGTAGAAAATGAATGGATAGATGTCTGGGAACGTGACCTACGTATAATCTTTGATATCACTCAACAAATCTTTTTTGATAAAAATATAGAGATCTATTCTATTGCATAGTTGGAATTTTTGCTCGTATCTGCTTTTTGCAGGAATACTTTAGCCCCTTTGTATTGTACTTAGATTGTTTGCATGCTGCTTGCTGTACAACAGGCATATTGGCTTGGTTGAACACCACTAGTTTTCACTTCCGGGAAGAAGTCACGTGTCAAGCAATACATATGTACATGTGATTTTTGAGTTATTTTATTTTGAATAAATTTGCAAAAAAAATCTACATTTCCGTTTTTTCTGTCAAGATGGAGTGCTGAGTATACATTATTGAGAAATAAAATGAACTTTTTTGATTTTAGCAAATAGCTGCAATGAAACAATGAGTGAAACATTTAAAGTGGTCTGAATACTTTCTATACCCACCGTATATTTGCGGGTACAAGTAAAGCGGTGGTCATTTTGTCACTTTCTATAGTTTTGTATTGTACTTGCTTTGCATTTTTTTACACTTTGGTTAAAAAAAATAATTTAATGGCATTAATGTTGTCATCGGCCCTGCGATGAAATTGCGACTTGTCCGGGGTGTACCCCGACTTCCGCCCGAATGCAGCTGCGATAGCCTCCAACCCCTTGCGATCCCGAGAAGGACAAGCGGTAGTGGCCTAGTGGTTAGAGTGTCCGACCTGAGATCGGTAGGTGTTGAGTTCAAACCCCAGTCGAATCATACCAACGACTATAAAAACGGGACCCATTACCTCCCTGCTTGGCACTCAGCATCAAGGGTTGGAATTGGGGGTTAAATCACCAAAATGATTCCCGGGCGCGACCACCGCTGCTGCTCAGTGCTCCCCTCACCTCCCAGGTGGTGAACAAGGGATGGGTCAAAAGCAGAGGTTAATTTCACCACACCTAATGTGTACTATAATTTTAGTAAATAGATGGATGGAATATTTAGATATAAAACTTGCGTATACGTCATAAATTTAAAAAACTACCCTGTATTTCAAAGTGTGCTGGAGAACTATTTTACAAAGGTAATAAATGTCCACGAGAAAAAGGGTTAGCTTAGCTTACTTACCTCATGCTGCAAGTTATCCTGTCCTCCTCCACTTTTGCCCACTTTGCTAGATTTTGACGAATCCTGAAAGCCACATAAACAACTTTAGAATAGATGAAAAGGGAGCAGCACACAAGTAAACTGAATATAGCTCCACCACAAAATAGTTTGACAAGATAGCTAACGGTACTGACGCGACCCAAGGTTCCGCTATGGGTTGAAATAAAGAGGATTCAAAGTGACTAAAACATATTTAAGGTGCAAACGGGAGGTGCATGAGTTTAAATGAGATATGCGACGTGTAGATCGGAGACTTTGGTATAAATAGGGCGAGATAGCAACACAGCGAACATATTTGCAGCATAGAGGCTAGCTGGGGATTGCTAGCTGGCTTTAGCAGAGATGATCTCTAATCTACCCATCGGTTTTTCCACGTATGACGCCTTTTTCCACTGTCGTGTAATCATGGTGGGCGATTAGCAAGACTCACCTTTTCCTTTTCCTTTTTCGTTTTATTCGGCATTGTATTCCGTACCTCCGCCCTTGCTACACCCCTCTCAGATTCTCCACTAGCCAAACCACAGCAACTCACTCAGGGCGAAGCACTGTGGGAGGAGGCGGATCAGATCCTAGGCTTAACGCCTGATTGGACAGCAGGGGTCAGGTGACCAACAGCGCGTTTGGTGATGTCATTGCTTTGCAAAAATATTTTTATGGCGCCCCCCCCCTGTTTGCTGCAAAGCGACAACAGTATTTATCTGATTTTGAATATTCTCATTTTGCGGTACTTGTTCAAGAAAGTAACTACACTATATTGCAAAAAGTATTTGGCCACCTGCCTTGACTCACATATGAACTTGAAGTGCCATCCCATAAGGTTTGATATGATGTCGGTCCACCTTTTGCAGCTATTACAGCTTCAAGTCTTCTGGGAAGGCTGTCCACAAGTTTGCGGGGTGTGTTTATAGGAATTTTCGACCATTCTTCCAAAAGTGCATTGGTGAGGTCACACACTGGCTCTCAGTCTCCGTTCTAATTCATCCCAAAGGTGTTCCATCGGGCTCAGGTCAGGACTATGTGCAGGCTAGTCAAGTTCATCCACACCACACACATCTTTATGGACTTTACTTTATGCACTGGTGCACAGTCATTTTGGAAGAGAATGGGGTCCGCTCCAAACTGTTCCCACAAGGCTGGGAGCGTGGAATTGTCCAAAATGTTTTGGTATCCTGGAGAATTAAAATGTCCTTTCACTGGAACTAAGGGAACAAGCCCAACTCCTGAAAAACACCGCCACACCATAATTCCTCTTTCACCAAATTTCACACTCTGAACAATGCAGTCCTAAGTGTACCGTTCTCCTGGCAACCTCCAGACCCAGACTCGTCCAGATGGAAAAGCATTATTCATCACTCCAGAAAACACATCTCCACTGCTCTAGAGTCCAGTGGCAATGTGTTTGACACCACTGCATCCCATGCTTTGCATTGGACTTTATGTATGGCTTGGATTTAACCCCATGAAATTCTCTAGGTACTGTACATGGGCTATTTGGAAGGTCACATGAAGTTTGGAGCTCTATAGCAAATGACTGTGCAGAAATTCGATGACCTCTTAGCACTATGCGCTTCAGCATCTTCCGACCCCCCTCTGCCAGTTTACGTGGCCTACCACTTTGTGGCTGAGTTGCTGTTGTTCCCAAACTCTTCAATTTTCTTATAAAGTAAGACAGTTAACTTTGGAATATTTAGGAGCGAGGAAATTTCAAGGCTTTCAAGATTTGTTGCACAGGTGGCATCCTATGACAGTTCCACGCTAGAAATTACTGAGCTTTCTTTCACAAATGTTTGTAGAAACAGTCTCTGTGCCTAAGTGCTTGATTTTATACACCTGTGGCCGGGCCAAGTGATTAGGACACCTGATTCTGATCATTTGGATGTGTGGCCAAATACACTATATTGCCAAAAGTATCTTTAATGCAGTCATGACAGTGTAGATGACATTTAAGCATATTCAACCTTTCCACAGGATTTTTTTTTTTTTTTTTACTTTTAACATTCAGTCACCAAAAATCTTATTTAGGGCATGAAAGAACGTGTAGCAATCATTTGAGTAACATTGTAGGCCAGTTTTTTTCCTTACAGCAGCCATGAAAATGAAGCATGAGTGCACACAAAACAGCGACCAGTTCTCACATTAAACGTTTATTAGAAGGACCCACTAGCTCAATAGCATCACCTGTGTTGGGCTGTCTTTACAATTGAAGTCATAACAGAAATAACATAAATACAAAAAAAATAACAGTACAAGCAAAGATACAAAAAGTATTAAAACAAAGAATCAGAACTGCATGTGAGGAACAAACCATAAAGACAGTAAAGTTTGAGATTACCAGGCTTTAAAGTTATGTAATAAAGTTTGGACATATGAGGAGTACGTCTAGTCTACTTCTTCCATCCTGGATGTGTCATCGTCGTCACCTTCAAGCGGGGGCATCTCCTCAGTGGGAGGTGTGGCATTGGTGTCTGAAATCTGATCATCGTCCTCAATGCCTGGAGAAAGACCAGCAATTTTGGTAAGAGAGGAAATACAAAGAAATTAAAACAGTTGTTGGGTGGTGTATTCTCACCGAGACCCAGCTTGATCATTCTGAAGATGCGATTAGAGTGGGTCTGGGGGTCGTCCAGTGTGAACCCTGAAGACAGTAACGCCGTCTCAAAGAGCAGTGTGACGAGATCCTTCACAGACTTGTCATTTTTGTCGGCCTCCGCTTTTTTTCTCAGCGTCTCCATAATGGAGTGATCTGGGTTGATCTCCAGGTGCTTTTTGGCAGCCATGTAGCCCATAGTGGAGTTGTCCCTCAGCGCCTGGGCCTTCATGATTCTTTCCATATTAGCCGTCCAGCCGTAGGTGCTGGTGACGATGCAGCACGGAGAGGAGACGAGGCGGTTAGAGACGGTGACCTGTGGAAATCAACTATTAATGTCTGCTCACCAGTGGGAACACATTTGTCTCAATGAGTTTAACACATACCTTCTCCACCTTCTTCTCTAAGATGTCCTTCATGATCTTGCACAGATTTTCAAACTGAGCCTTCTTCTCCTCTTGCTTCTTCTTATCGTCCTCATTCTCAGGCAGCTCCAGGCCTTCCTTGGTGACCGACACCAAGTTCTTTCCCTCAAACTCCTTCAGCTGCTGGACACAGTACTCATCGATGGGCTCGATCATGTAGATGACCTCCAGGTTGGCCTTGCGAAGGCGCTCCACAAAAGAAGAGTTGGCCACCTGGTCCTTGGTCTCGCCTGGAACACCGACATTAGCGTCATGATGGCATTTGTTCCTGACGTGTTGGGTTTTCAAAAAACTACTGAGCGGCACACTCACCGGTGATGTAGTAGATGTGCTTTTGGTTGTCCTTCATACGCGTCACATAATCCTTCAGAGACACCAGCTCATCTCCAGAAGATGAGGTGTAGTACCTCAGCAGCTCAGATAGTTTCTTCCTGTTCTGCGAATCCTCATGAATGCCAAGCTAAAAAAAAAATAATAAAACAATGTTTTTGGAACATGTCCATACATTTGGACAGAGCTGCATTACAGAGCTTCTGGATGCCCACCTTGATGTTCTTAGAGAACTGCTCGTAGCATTTCTTGTAGTTGTCCTTGTCCTCTGCAAGCTCAGTGAAGAGTTCCAGGCACTTCTTAACCAGATTCTTGCGGATTACCTTGAGGATCTTACTCTGCTGAAGAGTCTCTCTGGAGATGTTGAGAGGCAGATCCTCAGAGTCCACCACACCTTTGATGAAGTCTAAGGAAAGTGATAGGTATTGTTTGTATTTCAGCCGATGCCAAATCTGTACTACTCATATGACGCTGTTACCTGAACTCAGTTAAAAAACATACAAATTGATTTAAAAACAGTGCATTTATTTTTTTAATACAACTTCAACAGAATAGTACCAGTAGTTTAAACTTTTATATAAATAATATTAAGTTATAAACTCAATAAGAAATGCTAATCCACAAAAAATGCTTATACTTACTGCAGAAAAAACAGCAGCATATACCAATTTCACAAAATCGATTCAATTTTGATTCATAAAAAGGTTCTAAATTGATTAATCACGATTCCATCTGCACTCAAACATTGAAACTGTATCAAATCTGTGGCAATACAAATGTACTTTTGTTTGTCGTCTTCCCCATAAACAACTTTGAACAGTTTAAACATTTTCCAAAGTCCAAATAAATAACAAATAGAAGTGCCATAGTATTGCAATATTTTATAACTGAAAATTGCATTATGGTATTTTTTTCAAGTGCAAAATAACAGTATACATGCAAGCTATTATTCTGGGACTCATTTTTTAGTGCAGTCTGACATCATGCAATGCACAGCCATTTTATTGTGAAGTCCAGAAGTGTGCACTTGTTTTTTCTAGCACACTCAACAGTGCTGCATTCTGGGGAGATTTGTAAACAAAAAGGTACCTCTCCTCTCGAGTTGAAGCTGCCGTATTTATCTCAGCAGTAAACTTGCAGGACTGTCTTCCACTATTATAATTTTAAAAAATTACTCAGAGTGATTCAATTGTTTGTGTTCTACGATCATAATGTAGTGTCGTTCACGTCCAGCACCTGAACCAGATCTGGCTGCAGAAAAACATTAAACATTCCATTCAATTTTCAGGGGGTGAACTTTTTCAGCCTACATTTAATTTGTTTCAGGCTGAAAAATGGCTTTCTGACCAATAATGGAGTTCGGATGAATCATTTTCCTCTTCCTAAAAAAAAAGGGGCAATTTATCCCTTAGTATTTTTCAAAATAAGTGTAGTGCTTTGTCTAATTAAACTCAAACATGTATTCAAGATACTTAACAAGGATTGTGGCATGCAGATGGCACCATAGAATTTCACTTTTACTGGAAACAGAAGCACCAATGTCTAGAAATAACCCAAGTATGTGTGTGTGCGCGCGTACGCGCCTGCGTAAAGGCGTGCTCTTTAGCTGCTGCAGCTACCTCTGCTAGCATGAATGTTTACTCCAGTGGTACAGTTAGAACTTCAGTGCTTACGTTTCCAACTTGTTCCCATTTGTGTCGTCACTTGTGCCGAGTATTTTTCGGGGAAAAAAAATTGGGAATACCCATACCGAACACCACAGCTAACTAGGGACTATATGAGCATTTGCAAACATGAACATCAAGTACTAACAGCACACCCTCTCATGAGTATTGGCCAGCACCTGGCCCGTGCTGAATTGTTCGATTAAATAGTTCAATTAAATAGTTCCAATTGTATGATCTGCAAATCAAAATTAATAGAGCGTTGGCCACTCATATCCCTACTCTTCCGGGCTACATTAGCACCAAACCCTGCTCACCTCAACCGACGCACAGAGGAGGTGGGGGGATTTGGTGCTAGCGGGGTGTATAATGTAGTCTGGAAGAGTGGGATGCATGGGATTCTGGGTATTTGTTCTTTTGTGTTTATGTTGTGTTACAGTGCTGATGTTCTCCCAAAATGTGTTTTTCATTCTTGTTTGGTGTGGGTTCACAGTATGGCGCATATAGTAAGAGTTTTAAAGTTGTTTATATCACAACATTCAGTGTAACCTGTATGGCTGTTGAACAAGTATGCCTTGCAATCATTTGAGTGTGTCAGCAGAAGCCTCGTATGATATGTGACTGGGTTGGCAAGCTGATTGGACGTGTTGTAGAGGGCGTCAAAGGCAGCACTTTCATAGGTTGCCCTTATTGTTAATCGAGGGAAATTTTGCAAACATTCGCAAGAACGGTTGATCTGACATCCGGTGGTCTCTCGGAATAGTCGGGATGGTTGGCAGGTGTGATGCTGTCAAGCGGCATTAATAAAAAACTTGCGGGCCCCACTATCATTACATTTTCGTATTAAGGTGCGGGCCGCGTGTCTGAGACCCCCGGTTTATACATAGCACAAAGTTAAAAAAAAAAACTCTATGCAGTGCTATTAAATTCTAAATTTCAAAAGAGTTTTGTGGCTCCCATTGCTTTTCTTTATTTTGTGAAACAGGTCAAAATGGCTCTTTGAGTGGTAAAGGTTGCCGACCCCTGAGCTAGTCCATAGTACGTTAGTTAGGATTAGGCTAGCAGCATTTGCCCCAACATTCATCCTGCATAACTGTATTTCTTTTTTCCAGTTTATTCCAAACTATATTGTTACTTTAGGGTGATTCCTATATGTACAGAATGTGCACTTCATATGTATACATTTCCTTAGTGTGCTTAGTGACTTCATGGTGGATACTAAACAAAAACACCAAGCTATTTTTTTCATTTCCAATTCATTTATTTTGCCAATATGTGAAAATATTGGCAAAATAAAGTGGAACATTCAGGGAGGGCAGAATATAGTATAGCCTATGTTACCTTCTATAATAAGAAGCAACAATAGAAATTGCTTTGAACAAAGAGAACAGTCTACAAAGTCAAACTCTCTGTGTTAAACATACTTGGCTAATAAAGTTGATTCTGATAATGGAATAAAAATGCTATAACAATTTTTTTTATAAATATACATAAAGTATTTTTTTTAGCATTTTTTAAGAAAATATATGCATCACCATTGCAAATCAAAATTATCATGATGTCATATATATTACGATTTCATAATAACCACACCTGTAGCCATGCCCCCACCGCCATACACACAGTGGCAATCTAGGGGAAACCCTGATAGGACGAAGGTAATCGGTATTATGCCTTTTAAAATGTAAAATATAGCGATCCATAATTGATCAAAACGCTAATTTAACCCAGTTCTGTTGTGAAACAGTTTCGGTATTCATTCCTATTCTTTGGCGTGCTGCCAATGTTTGCGTGTGCAGTCAGTACTCACTGAGGTATTCTGGAATAAGCTCATCGCAGTTGTCCATAATGAAGACCCGGCGCACATAGAGCTTGATGTTGTTCTTTTTCTTCTTGTTTTCAAAGAGATCAAACGGAGCACGGCGAGGCACAAACAAAAGTGCGCGGAACTCCAGCTGGCCTTCTACTGAAAAGTGCTTTTAAAAACAGTACATTAGGTTTGCTCCTACACACAAATAACTTTCAAGTCGAGAACTTCGCAGGACCTACTTTGACAGCCAGGTGGTCCTCCCAATCGTTGGTCAGACTCTTGTAAAACTCTCCATACTCCTCGTTGGTGATATCATCTGGGTTCCGTGTCCACAGAGGCTTGGTCTTGTTCAGCTCCTCCTGATCAATGTACTTCTCCTTAATCTTCTTTTTCTTCTTGTCGGAGGACTTTTCGTGGTCGAGCTCCTCGTCCGAACCAACGTCCTCGATTTCGGGCTTGTCCTCGTCCTTTTCTTCATCCTTGTCTTCGTCCTTCTCCTTGTCTTTCTCCTTGTCCTCCTCCTCCTCTGCCTCGTCGTCACTCACCTCCTTGTCTCGTTCCTTCTCCACCTGTATGATAACTTAAGTCAGTTACTGTACCTGGATTCAGTTTGTTTCCTTCACTAGAGCTGTGGTTACAGTTCATAGTTACTCTGGTTGGCTGCGTTAAAAACATTGGTTGTGATATTAGTCATGTGCTAAAAAGCCTACTTACATGGAGAGTGATAGGGTAGCCAATAAACTGAGAGTGCTTCTTTACAATCTCTTTAATCCGCCGCTCCTCAAGATATTCAGTCTGGTCATCCTTTAGGTGCAAAATGACCCGGGTGCCACGCCCGATTGGCTCATCTGAATGAGAGGACAGGTTCCCAGATAACCTCACTACAGCAAATGTTCGTCATTTACAGTACTTACTGTTGTCCACTGAGACTGTGAATGAACCTCCAGCTGCAGACTCCCACACATACTGCTCATCGTCGTTGTGCTTAGTGATCACTTTCACCTTCTCGGCCACAAGGTATGCAGAGTAGAAACCCACGCCAAACTGACCAATCATGGAGATGTCAGCTCCGGCTTGCAAAGCCTCCATGAAAGCTTTGGTTCCTGACTTGGCGATGGTGCCGAGATTGTTGATCAGGTCTGCCTTGGTCATGCCGATGCCTGTGTCGATGAGTGTGAGGGTTCCTTCATCTTTGTTGGGAATGATTTCAATTTTGAGATCCTTGCCACTGTCCAACTTGGAGGGGTCGGTAAGGCTCTCATAGCGTATTTTGTCCAAAGCCTTCAGACAGAAATGAGAATTATTTTCTAAACATTATTGAGACTGGTATTGCTGTTGGAATTCAGTGTTTCTTTCAGGTTTACAGAGTTTGGGCAAAGGAACATGCAGGGATATGTATTGATCTTCCGCTTTGACAGTTATCAATCCCTTAGGATTTTGCAGGCTTTTTTTGTGACTGCGGCCAAAATACCTGAGTTTGCAGCAGCTTTTTGTGGTTTTAGGGTGTCCTTTGTAACATTAATCCCTAAAAGCACAGGATGTGAAAAAAAATCTCACAAATTGTGCTTCACATGCAAATGCGTGTATAGTAAAAAAAATAAAATAATGGTTTGCTATTTTTATTACCACAAAGAGTAATAACACTTAACGTTCACAAGTTGCATACAATCTCCAAGTATATTTTGGACTTAAAAAGTGCTTGTCCATGGAAAACAGTTTTGGCTTTAAAAAGGGTCATATTAAGATATTGTTCTACATTTTAAGACTTCCTTGTGGTTTACATAACATGCAATAGTGGTTCTTTGCTCAAAATGTTGCATAGATTATAGACCAGGGGTCATCAAACATGCGGCCCGCGAGACATTATGCTGCCCGCACTTTGATATGACAATTTAATGTTGGTGCGGCCCACAAGTTTAATATGAACGGCGTCATACTTGCCCACGTCCCCAATTTTCCCGGAAGACCCTTAAATTTCAGGGCACCAATTCTCTCGAAGCCCCTGTCGATTTTTACCATATCAACAATATTCAGGGAGTGCCATAATGGCACCTTAGCGCCCCATACATCCTGAACTGGCAGCGTGCAAGCCCAGTTATATGTTGCATCTGGCCATGCAAGACACACGTGTGGTATTACAAGATATATTTGATCAAAAGCTACACAGGTCACATTGAGGGTGGCCATAAAAAAACAAACACTGTTACAAATATGTGCCAGACTGTGAAACCACACCAAACAAGAATGACAAACACATTTCAGGAGAACATTCGCATCGTAACAGAACATAAACACAAAAATTACCCAGAATCCCGTGCAGCCCTGACTCTCCGGGCTACAATATACACCCCCCCGCTACCACCACCCCTCCACCCCCCCACCCTTCCTACTTGCGTCGGTTGAGGTGTTGTATATTGTAGCCAGGTTCGGTCCTTGGCCCTGCACTCTTCAGCATCTACATGCTGCCGCTGGGTGACGTCATACGCAAATACGGTATTAGCTTTCACTGTTATGCTGATGACACCCAACTCTACATGCCCCTAAAGCTGACCAACACGCCGGACAGTAGTCAGTTGGAAGCGTGTCTTAATGAAATTAAACAATGGATGTCCGCTAATTTTTTGCAACTTAACGCCAAAAAAACGGAAATGCTGATTATCGGTCCTGCTAGACACCGACCTCTATTTAATAATACAACTTTAACATTTGACAACCAAATAATAAAACAAGGTGACTCGGTAAAAAATCTGGGTATTATCTTCGACCCAACTCTCTTTGAGTCACACATTAAAAGCGTTACTAAAACGGCCTTCTTTCATCTCCGTAATATCGCTAAAATTCGCTCCATTTTGTCCACTAAAGACGCCGAGATCATTATCCATGCGTTTGTTACGTCTCGTCTCGATTACTGTAACATATTATTTTCGGATCTCCCCATGTCTAGCATTAAAAAATTACAGTTGGTACAAAATGCGGCTGCTAGACTTTTGACAAGAACAAGAAAGTTTGATCACATTACGCCTGTACTGGCTCACCTGCACTGGCTCCCTGTGCACTTGAGATGTGACTTTACGGTTTTACTACTTACGTATAAAATACTACACGGTCTAGCTCCATCCTATCTTGCCGATTGTATTGTACCATATGTCCCGGCAAGAAATCTACGTTCAAAAGACTCCGGCTTATTAGTGATTCCTAAAGCCCAAAAAAAGTCTGTGGTCTATAGAGCGTTTTCCGTTCGGGCTCCAGTACTCTGGAATGCCCTCCCGGTAACAGTTCGAGATATTACCTCAGTAGAAGCATTTAAGTCTCACCTTAAAACTCATCTGTATACTCTAGCCTTTAAATAGACCTCCTTTTTAGACCAGTTGATCTGCCGCTTCTTTTCTTTTTTCTCCTATGCCCCCCCCCTCCCTTGTGGAGGGGGTCCGGTCCGATGACCATGAATGAAGTACTGGCTGTCCAGAGTCGAGACCCAGGATGGACCGCTCGTCGGGACCCAGGATGGACCGCTCGCCTGTGTATCGGTTGGGGACATCTCTACGCTGCTGATCCGCCTCCGCTTGAGATGGTTTCCTGTGGACGGGACTCTCGCTGCTGTCTTGGATCCGCTTTGAACTGAACTCTCGTGGCTGTGTTGGAGCCACTATGGATTGAACTTTCACAGTATCATGTTAGACCCGCTCGACATCCATTGCTTTCGGTCCCCTAGAGGGGGGCGGGGGGTTGCCCACTTCTGAGGTCCTCTCCAAGGTTTCACATAGTCAGCATTGTCACTGGCGTCCCACTGGATGTGAATTCTCCCTGCCCACTGGGTACGAGTTTTCCTTGCCCTTTTGTGGGTTCTTCCGAGGATGTCATAGTCGTAATGGTTTGTACAGTCCTTTGAGACATTTGTGATTTAGGGCTATATAAATAAACATTGATTGATTGATTGATTGATTGATTGATTGATTGAAGGTGTTCTGGGTATTTGTTATCTTGTGTTTAAGTTGTGTTAGGGTGCGGAAATTCTCCCAAAAAGGGTTTGTCATTCTTGTTTGGTATCGGTTCACAGTGTGGCACATATTTGTAACAGTGTTAAAGTTGTTTATACTGCCACCTTCAGTGTGACCCGTATGGCTGTTGAACAAGTGCATCTTGCAGCCCCTGACGTAGTTCTGCACAAGGCTCATACAACATGATACAGAGCCGGCACATTGGTTGTGTGATGTAGAAGCGTGCGCGATGACATTTAGTAGAGCAGTAGTCCTCTTCTAGAGGATGCGCGAACCCCTGGAGGTACTTGAAGGTATGCCAAGGGGCAAATGATATTTATTATTAATTATAAAAAATACCAGCAATTCATAAATCCTTTATAAATATATTATTGAATAATACTTCAATGAAATATGAATGTAAGTTCATAAACTGTGAAAAAAATAATCCAACAATCCAACATTCAATGCTGACAGCTAGACTTTTTATGGACATGTTCCATAAATAATGATGTTAAAGATTTATTTTTTTGTAAAGAAATGTTTATAATTAAGTTCATGAATCCAGATGGATCTCTGTTACAATTCTATGTGTAGAAATCTTAATTTATAATTGAATCACTTGTTTATTTTTCAACAAGTTTTTAGTTATTTTATATCTTTTTTCCAAATTGTTCAAGAAAGACCACTACAAATGAGCAATATTTTACACTGTTGTACAATTTTAAAAAATCAGAAACTGATGACATAGTGCTGTATTTTACTTTTTTATCTATTTTTTTCCAACCAAAATGCTTTGCTCTGATTAGGGGGCACTTGAATGACAAAAAATGTTCACGGGGGTACATTACTGAAAAAAGGTTGAGAACCACTGTTGTAGGGGACGTTAAAGGCAGTGCAGTCACGGCAGCCCTTAATGTCGGCCGGGTGAAAATTGGGACAAATTCGGGAAAATGGTTGCACCGGTAGCTCGTCGGGAAGTGCACTGAAATTCAGGAGTCTCCCGGAAAAATAGTGAGGGTTGACAAGTATGTTGCTAGGGCGGGAAAGCCATTCATAGAAGGTTCATTAAAAAGTGCAGGTTAGATTTTTTAGGAAATATTTTCTTGCGGCCCAGCCTCACCCAGTTTCTGCATCCAGTGGCCCTCAGGTAAATTGAGTTTGAGACCCCTGTTATAGACCATCTTCAAACTGCTTTCTGACTGTCTCTTCAGAATGTTTTGTGTTTCTTTTGAAGTGCCTCCACTTCGACTGTGTCCACCCTGTCAGCTATGTTGTAGTACTTCCATAATGAGTGTACTGACAGATGTAAAGTTACAACTTTACGCTACTTTGTGTTAGAAATGGCATCGAGAGACTCACACAGAGCTCTTTGGGTAAACCTTTACCATATATGGCTATATCAGCAGACGTAACGGGCAAAATACGTCATTAAAGTCTAAATTCCAAACGGATAGTTTGGAGCAAATTTCGAAAAAGGCAAGATTGATTGATAAATATCTTCACCATGGCTCCATGGTTTGAGTTCACACAACACAAAAATAGGTACCACTAGGTAGGAGAAGTTGGGTTTGCATAAATGGTTGGTGACATTGTTACGTAGCGCTATTTCTACATTGTCCAGACAAGAACAATAACGTTTTGATTAGACAGCGAAAATGACAATTGGTTGAACTGTGCAGGGATTGCCAAATTGCAAGGCCACACATAATTCTCAGGAAATGGTTGAAATTGCCTGCGATGAGGTGGCGACGTGTCCTTGGTGTACCCTGCATTTCACCCGAGTGTAGCTGGGAGAGAATCGAGCGCCTCTGCGACACCAAGAGGGACAAGCAATAGAAATTCGATGGATGGATGGTAGAATATGCAAAAATTGGTAACATCGCAAATTTGTGAATTGTAAGTTATATTTATTATTTCTATTATATATACACTCATACATTTATCAACTATTTTTAAAGAACGCAACCATGCAGATACAAAAATGACATGCTGTAAATATGCGGTACTTATGACAAGGCTATAGTCACAAAAAAGCAAGTTGTTGAACTGCCCTCTATAAAAGGATAACTAAAGTACTTCTGTTGTGATCTGGAGCTTAAACTGTCATTAGAGGCAGCAATTTGTTTTTGTCTACAATTAGAAATTTGGGGAAAAACCCTGTTATTTAAAAACACATGCCCATAAAGTAATTCTGAGTATATAAAAATAAAATGATAACTAAATACAATTAATGATATTTGGAGTAACAATGTAATGAATGGACACATCCCAGGTATTTATAAACGATAACCAGCTTACATCAGATGAGTTAGAGATGAGCTCCCGGAGGAAGATTTCTTTGTTGGAATAGAAGGTGTTGATGATGAGGGACATCAACTGAGCGATCTCAGCCTGGAATGCAAAAGTCTCCACCTCCGCATCATCCATTTGTTGGTCGACTATCTCCGACATCTAAGCAGAGACATACGCTCATTGTTATTGAAAAATAACATGTTATCACAACAGTTAGGTGTTGGCGAGAGGGGTTTTGTTCGAGTTGGTTTGGGCAGAGGAGAAAAGCGAAACAAGATAAATTCCAAAAACATAATTACAATAAATGTTTATTTGCAGGTAATTGAGCATACTTGCTAAACTGTTTTAACATAGGTGAGCGCCACTGAAACAGGTGGCGTGACAGACTGCCGCCTCGTCTACCGTCCATCTTTAATCCATCTTTGGAAAAATCCCATCGCAATCTGCTCTATGAACGGCATTGTTGTTGGGGTGGCTCAGTTGGTAGAGCGGCAGTGCCAGCAACTGGATGGTTCCAGGTTCAATCCCCGCTTTTGCCATACTAGTCACTAGGGCTGGGCGATATATCGATATATACGATATTTCGCGGGTTTGTCCCTGTGCGATATAGAAAATGACTATATCATAATATTAGAGTATACGTTCTCACGCAGTTGCTTTAAGCTGCGGGTGTACACTTCAGGCCCTTCTCACTCTTTCCTGTCTTTCCTTCTCACAGAAAAGCAGGCGTACATTCTTACATACGTCACATACTGTCACGTCATACGCACATAACTATCCGCCCTCGCAAAGCAGAGAGGTGGCAGACTGGGCTACGTTAGCTGCTAACGTAGCCGTATGAGAGAAAGAAGGTGCGGATCTGGTAAATGAAGGAAGACTTAATTCGCAATAAAAACAGCAGGTTTTCCATCGTCTGGCGTTGGTTCGGCTTCAAGTGGGAATATGTCGAACAGACAACCGTAATTTGTCAACTGGGGGGGAAAAGGCATTGCTATAAAAAGTATCATTACTGCTAATATGAAGGATTATTTAAAAAGTAACTCGCTAGAGAATGAAGAAAATTTAATAACAACTGTAATAACCTACCACATAGTGAAGGACGAATACTATTCGATTTCCTAATATGCAGCTCATTTTTATTTGACACTTAAAATGTCTGACAATATTGCACTTTATGTTTTGGAAATGACTTGAATGTTTTTTCCATTGCTTAATAATTTTAATAAATACACTTTTGGTCAATTGACTTAGTTGTAATTTCCCTCTCTGCATGAAAGTTTAAAAGTAGCATAAATGATTGCTGTATGAAGAAGAATGTTTTAATGTATACACATATAATCATCATACTGCTGTGATTATAGTCATCAAGTGTTCATTCAAGGTAAAGGCAAAATATCGTAATATATATCGAATATCGCGATATGGGCTAAAAATATCGCAATAATAAAAAAAGGCAATATCGCCCAGGCCTACTAGTCACTGTTGTATCCTTGGGAACGACATTTTACCCACCTGCTCCCAGTGCTACCCACTCTGGTGTAAATGTAACTTAGATATTGAGTTCCACTATGTAAAGCGATTTAAATCACTACAGAAAAGCGCTATATAAATATTGTTCACTTAACATTGCATAAGCTATTTTATTACAATCTGTGTGATTGAGCAGATTAACAAATACGCTATTTGAGATTTAGTAGTGCATTTTGTCAAATTAGAGCCTTTCAATCAATAAAAACTTATTGTGCTGCAAAGAGGACATCATGGGCTTTCAAGTGGAATGTGATTTGTTTGTAAGATCTGTGCTCCCGCATGTTTTGTGGGCACAAGAAATTACACTTATCCAGTTATTGTGATTTAATTTGAGAAACTTAAGTATGCTGACTGCTTACTATTAAATTTATGGTTTGAGGTGGTTTTGGCAACATACAGTTCATTTTACGATACTCAAATCACAATTTTCCACTGTCCTTTGTGGTGGACAGGAGGACTTATATTACTAAAATTATGATTGTTGATGCAAAGTGCATATGTTTAACAAAGAGAAAAAAAAAGTGTTTTACGTTGCGCTGTTTGTAATATGACTAGAAAACAAAAACCCGCTTCAAAACCTTAAGAGGGCTGGTAAAATAATTGTCATGCAGCCCCCTAGATCCTTCCAAAAATATTCAACAAGACCATGAGGAAGCAGTCTTATAATCACCCGTGAGCAACAACACATACTTCATAGTAAAATTGTGTTGATGCCAAATGGTAAACAGTACAGAACAGCAACATACAAACTCAACAAGTATAGATTTCCCTTTGTCCCACTGGGAATCAAAGCACTTAACAGAAAACTACTGTAATAAACGAACACAATAATGACAGCATAATTGGGCTAGTGCAATATTGGAGGTGTGCAATACAGGGGGAGTGTAATGTGTGATCTCATAACTAACTGATATACCTGCGCACTGTTCACAGTCATCACTGTATTGTAGGATAAACTGTATGTATCCATGTAAATATGTAAAACGCTGTGTCTTGATGTTCAAGACAAATTTCTCCGTGGAGACAATAAAACTAATTATTATTAATATTATAATTAGTATTAAAACAGCATCACAAAATGCTGAAAACATGAAAAATTAAGGTAATACTTGTGTGCAAACATGTAATGAAAATATATGGACAAGTAGTGTTTCCTCTTCAAACTTTTTTTTTGTTACCAAACTGAGAAAGTCAGGAATAATTGCTACAATCAGCACATTTAGTAGTGCACAGCTTTTCGATACAGCATGATACTGATAAAGCATATTAATATACCGCCCCCGAATCGCACTGCGTCTAAACACGACAGTCACGTAGTTTGGCACCACCTAACGGTTTGATTGGCAAACTGCAAGCTTCTAGAAGGTACGATATCCTCAACTCATATTGTTTCAATTGGAAATTTTCGTCGGAAGAATAAAAGTGTAAACGCAGCGTGAAACGCCAGGTGTATGTTACATATGATTTGGGATTTTTATGCCAAGCCGCTAAAACGACAAAAATATGTTTAATAAACAAATGATAATAATTTCCATTACTGGCCCAACTGTATAGTCAGGATAGAGATTGAATGAAATGCACGCTACCTTTAAAGTGAATGAGTAAAGTGAGAGATAATAATAATTGAATAGGATTTTAAATTGTTTTACCTTAGTCCTCAGCGGCTGTGAGTAATGTTCAGTGTTGAGACACGCGCGACAAAGTGACAGAACCGGCTCGCTGAGCGCCTTTATAGCTTTTCCTCAGACCGTTCGAGAACGCCAACCTAAAAGCCCCAAAAGCTTCCAGAACCCTCTCTGGAATCTTCTTGCTGAAACGGCTGCTGATTGGTCTGATGCGCTGTCGGTAGAAACGGGGCGGGATAAATGAAGCGGAAGTTGTCAGTGGCCATGAGGCGTTCAGGGAACATTCCAGAACAACTTAAAAAGTGCCACAACAGTTTCTTTATGAAGTCATCTTCAAACGTTTATGAAATTTGAATGAAAAAAAATACAGTTGTGTTTTTCAGTTTGTTTTTATTACAAATGTGAATTATTATTTTTTCAAATGTTACAAAAAGACAAGCCTATACTTTCAATTAATTTATAGATTACAAGCAAACACCAGGGGTATCCAAACCTTGGTCCCAGAAACTATTGGTGGCCCGCTGCTCGATTTTTGTTGGGCTGCTACATTTTCTGTAGCCAAAATTATTTCTGGACGAAATTTTCTATTGAAAACAAAAATCTACAATTGTATTAATTTTTTTCTCCAGTTTGTTTATTCCTCAAGTATATTAACTACTTAATTAACCTAGGGCTGTTTTTTGTTGTTGTTTGTTTTTTTCAAATAAGTGAGAGCTTGGGCAAAACAAAAACATATTTTCCAAATCTGCTAAACTAGCTTTAGTTATGTACAGTATAAAGCCAAAATTAACAGTATTTATATATCTAATGTGATTTTATATTTTGGTTCCTATTGGGAGAGACTAAATGATGACACTACGATGAGCATATAACTTTGCCAACTTAGTAATACAAATTCTGTGTTTTTGGCAAGGCTCACATTGCCCAGCCTTGGCTTAGCATCTTGACCTACGTTGGATTGTTGGGTCTTTTTTTTGTGTGTATTTGTTATAACCAAAAAGGTGATTGATATCAAATTGGAAACATTCGATAAGTGCCAAGGCGGCTTCCGGTGGGAAAAGTTTGGACACCCCCATGTTTAAAAAGTTAACTTTATTTCTTATTTCCATTTTAGCTTGTTCTATGGAACTGCACTTTGTCGTTTTTAAATCAAAAACGACCATAATTTACTTACCATAGTACAGTTGCATCATAAATATATGTATTTCTGGGTGTAGCTTTAGATACTAGGTGAGGTTGGCTAATAATAGATGACAAAGACTGATAGTTTATACCTATGATTCTGAAAAAGTAATGGCTTTGAAAAAAAAGTGAAATAAATTACAAAAAAATGTGTCATAAAAGCAGATTTAGTCGACTTCTTCCATTCTTGAGGTGTCATCATCTCCCTCCAGAACTGGCATGTCTTCTTCAGCTGGCTGAGTGAGGTCCTCCACTGCTGAGTCGTCGTCATCGATGCCTGAGAATGACAGATGCTCATTAGCGACCCATGCTCTTTTTCGGACATGCTAAATTGTACACTTTTAAGTCTTTAATGTACTTTGATGTAACTTGATAAATAATAATTCCATCCATTTTCTATATCTTCATATAGAGCCCGTTACAGAGCCTATCCCAGGGGACTTTTAGGGCGAGAGGCGAGGTATACAACGTGGATTGTCACCATCACAGAACACATATAGACAAACAACCATTAGCCAATTTAGAATGTCCAATTAACCTAACACGTATGTTTTAAGGATGGCGGAGAAAGAAGAAGTACTCAGACAGAACACAAAATGTTTTCAACTTAGATTTGAACTCAGATGTATGAGCCTGATATGATAACCAAGACACCATAACACTCACCAAGGCCAAGTTTGATCATTCTGTAAATGCGGTTGGCGTGCGTCTGGGGGTCCTCCAGTGTGAATCCTGAAGACAACAGCGCCGTCTCAAACAGAAGGATGACCAGATCCTTCACCGCCTTATCGTTCTTGTCCACGTCGGCCTTCACCCTCAAGGTCTCCACAATGGGATGCGCGGGGTTGATCTCCAGATGCTTCTTGGCCGTCATGTAGCCCATTGTGGCGTTGTCTCTCAAGGCCTGGGACTTCATGATTCTCTCCATGTTGGCCGTCCAGCCATAAGTGCTGGTGACAATGCAGCACGGTGAGGAGACGAGGCGGTTGGAAACGCTGACCTGAAAATAACGACAATGATTGGCAGCAAGAACATGTTATCACTTACCAAATTCTGTATACAAATATTACTTTTTCAATCTTCTTGTCGAGGATGTCCTTCATGATCTTGCAAAGGTTTTCAAACTTGCTTTTTAACTCCTCCTGCTTCTTCTTCTCGTCCTCATCCTCCGGCAGCTCCAGGCCTTCCTTGGTGACTGACACCAAGTTCTTGCCGTCGTACTCCTTCAGCTGTTGGACACAGTACTCGTCGATGGGCTCAATCATGTAGATGACCTCCAAGCCGGCCTTGCGAAGGCGCTCCACGAAGGCAGAGTTGGCCACCTGGTCCTTGGTCTCACCTGTCGCAAGAGGTGATTGGTTAAACATGCTGAAAAAAATCTAAAGCAAATATAGGAAGAGAATGGAGCTGGATACAAACCTGTGATGTAGTAGATGTGTTTCTGGTTGTCCTTCATACGTGAAACATAGTCCTTTAGCGACACCATCTCATCACCAGAGGATGAGGTGTAGTATCTGAGCATCTCAGACAATTTTTTCCTATTCTGGGAATCCTCATGGATGCCGAGCTACAACATACAAATGCATGTTAGCGATGTAAAAGTCAATCAAAGAGGTCTGCAAGAGTCTGGATCAGCCTACTTTGATATTCTTGGAGAACTGCTCATAGCATTTCTTGTAGTTGTCCTTGTCCTCTGAAAGCTCTGTGAAGAGTTCCAGGCACTTCTTGACTAGGTTCTTGCGGATCACCTTGAGGATCTTACTCTGCTGCAGCATCTCTCTGGAGATGTTGAGAGGCAGATCCTCAGAGTCCACCACACCTTTGATAAAATCTGAGAAGAGAGAAGACAGACAGTCATTAAGGAGCTTCCTCATGACAGCAGAAGGTGACTGTTGAGTCATTTGGAGGTACTCACTGAGGTACTCTGGAATCAGCTCCTCACAGTTGTCCATGATGAAGACCCTGCGCACGTACAGCTTGATGTTGTTTCTCTTCTTCTTGTTCTCAAAGAGGTCAAATGCAGCCCTTCTGGGCACAAACAGCAGCGCTCGGAACTCAAGCTGGCCCTCCACGGAGAAATGCTGCAGACAAAAAGGAGAGTTATTGAAGTACTAATGATAATGTTCCTGGTCATGCCTGATGTTTCCAAAGATCTGATGCAAGAACATACCTTGACAGCCAGGTGGTCCTCCCAGTCGTTGGTAAGACTCTTGTAGAACTCTCCATACTCTTCATTGGTGATGTCGTCAGGATTCCGTGTCCAAATGGGCTTGGTTTTGTTGAGCTCTTGTGCGTCAATGTACTTTTCCTTGACCTTCTTCTTCCTCTTGTTCTTGCTCTCCTTGGTGTCCTCGTCCTCGTCAGAGCCAACGTCCTCAATCTGAGGTTTGTCCTTGTCCTCACCCTCTTTCTCAAGCTCCTCCTCCTTGTCTTCCCCGTCAAGATCCACTTCTTTCTCCCTGGTCTTCTCCACCTTGCAGATCGAAGACAGTGTTAAGATCTTAGTTTCAGTGAAGTCGCTTAAATATCTTGATGTGAACTTACGTAAAGTGTGATGGGGTAGCCAATGAATTGAGAGTGCTTCTTTACAACTTCCTTGACGCGCTTCTCCTCGCAGTACTCCGTCTGGTCTTCTTTAAGGTATAAAATCACTTTGGTGCCTCTGCCGATAGGTTCTCCTGAAAGTCAACACAAATCAACATTAATGAATATTGTCAAAAACAATCAAAGAATAGTAAACCCACCGGTGTCGGGTTTGACTGTGAATGATCCCCCTGCCGCGGACTCCCACACGTACTGCTCGTCATCGTTGTGCTTGGTGATCACTGTCACCTTCTCGGCCACTAGGTATGCAGAGTAGAAACCCACGCCAAACTGACCGATCATGGAGATGTCGGCTCCGGCCTGCAAGGCCTCCATGAAGGCCTTAGTGCCCGACTTTGCGATGGTGCCCAGGTTGTTGATCAGGTCTGCCTTTGTCATGCCAATGCCCGTGTCAGTGAGGGTAAGGGTACGGGCATGCAGGTCAGGCCTGATTTCGATCTTCAGCTCCTTGCACGAGTCCAGTCTGCTGGGGTCAGTCAAGCTTTCATAGCGGATTTTGTCCAAAGCCTGGCAGACAGAATTGTGAATATTTTAACAGTGAGTCAGCGTGCAAGTGGTTACAACTCAAATAAGCGTAGCTGCTCATTTGAGCTGGTGACATAGGCATTTTGTCAACTCAATCTAGTACATACATTTCTTTACAATTATGAATTTAATTTTGAAAGAACAAAATAAATACACCAAAAACAGATGTCCACTGCAGAGGACACTGGTTCTCGGGATGAAACACAAACATCCTACTGTACATAGTTTGTAGGAATACTCATCCATCCATCCATTTTCAACCGCTTATCCCTTTGGGGTCGCGGGGGGTGCTGGAGCCTATCTCAACAATTAGCCTTAATACTTATTTGTAAACTTGTATAACAGTCGGTAATGCTAAATGGTGATAAAATCCACTGACGTCGGAGGAGTTGGAGATGAGCTCCCTGAGGAAGATCTCTTTGTTGGAATAGAAGGTGTTGATGATGAGAGACATCAGCTGAGCAATCTCAGCCTGGAAGGCAAAGGTCTCCATTTCCTCCTCCATAGCGTGGCCGCCGGCGTTCTCGGGCATCTGCAGAATTGAAAAAAAATTGCCTGCAGTTTAACTTTGTGAAATACTGTTATAATCAAGGGGCCATAAAGGCAAGCACATGGTCTACGTGGGGGGTGGGTGAGCAGCTGCTGATGGTAAAGCACATGTTCAACCTGTCAATCAAATGCTCTGGTCCTTTACCATCCCCCAACGGTTACCTAACACCTAAAAGACGTCAATAGATGAACGTCTTGTGAATTAAAACACTGCTCCTAACTTCATGTTTGTTTATATGTTATTTGTTGGGTGTTATTATGAACATGATGGCCACACTCAGGGTCACCCTCCATGCCATGTGCTCATTGACATGTAAAGGGTCACACTCCATGCCATGTGCTCAATATCATGTAACACAATTCTACCTGCTCTTCTCTCTTGGACTTTAGCGTCTATACTACATCAGTGCAATTGACTTAGCAGCAAATACTTGATCTGTTCGGTGAAAGAACCACCACTATCAAAAAAAGCACAACAAAAAGTGACGCTCCGTCATTCCTACCTTGACTATGAAATGTGTCTTCTACAAGTGTTTCAATGTCTTTTTGCTGAAGAGCTCCAAGTCTTGACCTGTTCCCGGCCTCCTGTTTGGGGTACTCAAGCAAGTATGTTTAGATGCTATGTGCAGACCCCTACAACCTACCGATGCCTTTTTATACTTAAGGGAGGGCGTTGTTCTGGAAGCTCCCATTCAGAAGGTTCCAGAAGATACGCTCACTACGGGAAAGGAGGGGCTCTCTGGATGTGGCTGGTGAAATGCCAGAGCCCCAACGTGGATGTGCCCTTTTAGGGCAGCCAAAGTCACAAGTGTTGCCTGTCACTCAGACACAAGAAGCTTCCTGATAGCTTGTCTGGACATCAATCCCCCAGACCCCCGCTTGCCAACAACACCTACCCTGCAAAGTGTCACAGCTGTGCATATGCTTTGCTATCAGTTGTGGTGACCATTGCATGCATGCACACGCAAACACACAAACTCCTAAACAGCCCTTTTGGTGCACAGTATTGGGATGAAATTATTCATCATACCTTTAAGCAAATGAAGCTGTACTTGTTAAACACTAAAAACAATTAGTCATACTGTTATAAGAATTTTTTATTAAAATGCATTGTTTATATCTATTAACTGGAACAAAACGTGTCACCAGAACCTGTGTGAAGTCACCAGACTATAATTTGCACCTATAGCATAACCTAGATTTTCCTAATCAACTAAACATTGAAAGTGTTTGACATGTATGGTTTAGGTTTATTTCAAATATGCTGACAGTCGTAAAATGAAGTGAATAATATATAATTTTCTCTTGTGAGTCAAAGCGCTTTAGTTAAACCAATATGTACATCTTCTATCTTGTATTTATCTTCATCTAAGCTACATTTAAACCAGTGTGGGTGGCACTGGGAGCAGGTAGGTATAGTGTCTCCCTTAAGGACACAACAGAAGTGAATAGGACGGCGGTAGCAAGGATCAAACCTGGAACTTTCAAGTTTCTGTCATGGCTGCTCTACCAACCGAGCCACACCCCCCAGTAACAGTTACAATAAGATACATCAAAATTTCCAGTTTCTCTTTATAACATGTATTGATGCATTGACACTTAAAAAAAACACAATAAATACATGTTTAATTCTCCAACTAATCCCCATCTGACCAGAAGATGGCAGCGCTTATACGACACTTGCCACACTATATGTAATCCATGTGTTTCCACATGGTAGTAGATACTTGTACAAGCAACAGGCTATGGATTATTATGTTCATGATAAAAGATTTTTGACTATAGTTCTCGCAGTAGGTATTCAAAAGCTGAGAACCCCTGTCACATGCGGCCACTCCTCCCTATATTGCTTGTATTCCGACAAGAGATTTTGTTCCAAAAGTGAAACAAAACAAGCTAAAATGGGTATTATACAGCAAGCAGCACTCACACTAAGTACAAAAAGGGGCCTATATATTTCCGCAATAAACCGATATGAGCAAAAAATCCAACTATGCAATGGAATTTATCTCTTTATTTTGAAAAGTTTTGTTGAGTGATAAGGGATTATTCGTCGGTGAAGTTCCCAAACAAATCAAACTGTGGTGTGCTCCAGACATCATTCAACACAACAAAATAGATAACAACTTGGAAAAGCACTGCGATGAGGTGGCGACTTGTCCAGGGTGTACGCCGCCTTCCGCCGGATTGTAGCTGAGATACGCCCCCCGCGACCCTAAAAGGAATAAGCAGTAGGAAATGGGTGGCTGGAACTTGGAAAAGCATGGAGGTCTACAACTTCTTTGTGTGCGGCTGGGTCAAGGACATTGGTATCAAGAAACGGTTAATGGTGTATTTCATGATTTAACTTTTTGAAGCCACCACAATGTATGTGGGTGTTTTTTTTATGTTGTTTTACTTGTCTAGCAGTATGTAGAAATGGCACTGCTAGAGTGGCAGCTGGTTGCATCAGTTCTGCTCTTTTAATGTATTTGATGTCCTTTGTGGCGCCAATGACTCCGTTGGGTTCCCTCCAGGTACTCCGGCTTCCTCCCACCGCCAAAAACATGCTCCTGGGAATAGGTTGATCGGCAACACTAAAATTGCCTCCAGTGTGTGAATTGGAGTGTGAATGTTGTCTGTCTATGTATGTTGGCCCTGTGATGAGGTGGCGACTTGTCCAGGGTGTACCCCGCCTTCCGGCCGAATGCAGCTGAAAAAATGCTCCAGCACCCCCCCTCGCGACCCCAAAAATGGACAAGCGGTAGGAAATGCATGGATGTATGGATGGATGTGGCGGCGGAAGTTGGCAGACCCATCAATTATCCTGTTCTGTCTCTCTGTCTGATCTTGAATGGGATTGTGTTGGAAATCTTAATTTCCCCTCGGGTACTAAAGTACTTCTGATTCTGATTGTTTCTACAGTCATGTTTGTTGCCTGCCTTTGCTGGTGCACCCCACCGTTTACAAGTATGTTTGTTTCCCCGCCCCCGTCTTTTTCAAAATATAACTATAAATGTCAAGATTGTGTATCTGCTGAAAGTTTCATTTATGACCGTTGCCTTTAGTAAAAGCTTAACTCTTTTAGGTTTTGCTCACATTTGCTTTATTTTATTAGTCTTGCAGAGTTGGTGCTTTATGGAACAGTCGTAACAAAAATGTGTCTTAAGAAATACAAATAATATCAAGATAATCTTTTATGGGAAAAACTAAACGTTGAAAGTACATCAAGCATTTAACGGAGCGTTAATAAATTGATTAACGTGGACCCCGACTTAAACAAGATGAAAAACGTATTCGGGTGTTACTGTAGCCGAGTGTCCTGGGTTCGCATGATTTGGGTACTGATAAAATAAAATAATAAAAGGGAGTCATGAGAGCAGGTCCGGTCTCCACCACTTTATTGTTCCCTTCTTTACACCTATCACCTTCTTCAACAACCCGCCTTTATATAGACCTCTTACGTCACAGCCTTACGGCAACACTGGAGGGACACCCTGAACTGTTTGTTACATTACCATTTAGTGGTCAATTGTACGGAATATGTACTGTACTGTGCAATCTACTGGAGTGCGTAATACTTTTGTCGTCGTCTTTCAATCAATCAATGATTATTTAAATAGCCCTAAATCACTAGTGTCTCATAGGGCTGTACAAACCACAACACAAACCACAATGACATCCTCGGTAGAGCACACACTTTCATAAAATCTTGCACTCTTTCGCCATTCTTGATTACCTCTTGAGGAACTCTAAAGAAACGTTTATCGTTTTTGCGACTTAAAAGGTTCGTGCAGCCGAAAACAACGCAAGAGCAGGGCATTTTTCTTCGAGACAGGCTAAATGGCGCATATGTACCCATTGAGAACAGACGCTGGCTTGAACACCGTGCATATTCAATTGGCCGGACGTGACGTCATTTTGAATCCAAGCAATACGCAGATCGTGCTTGTATACGATCTGGGCCACATTTTGTGTGAAGAAACGAATGTAAAATGTCAATGAATGAATGAAAGGGCTCTTCATATGAAATGTTACAACAACCATAGCCGCTTCTATAAGCTCAGTCACTGATAAGGATATAATAATATAAATCCTAATTGCTCCCGTGGCGCACAGTATTAGTGCTGGTCTTGCGTTTAATCCCAGTCTGAGTTTAGTTTGGAAGATGTATATATTTCAGTTGTAATTGTGAAATTTGGGAATTTTGCACAAAAAATAATTATTTAACAATTGTATTCCTATTAATTTATTTTAGTGCAAAACATGCATCAAATTAAACTCAAATTAGAATAAAAAAAATACAAAACTAATATCACATGAATACAAAATTTAAAAAAAAACGGTAAAATTCTGCCAAGGGCCCCAATTTAGCCTGGGACGGGACAAGCGGTATGAAATGGATGGATGCATGGATGGACCTGACCTGTCATAAAGAAGAGCTTGTTGACTTGCGTTTTGGCCAGTATAGGTAATCAAGAACAGCATGTGTCATCCTGTCACGAAAAGGATCTTAGACTTTGACTATCGCTTGATTGATTGATTGATTGATTGATTGATTGATTGATTGATTGATTGATTGATTGATTGATTGATTGATTGATTGATTGAGACTTTTTTTAGTAGATTGCAAAGTATAGTACATATTCCGTACAATTGACCACTAAATGGTAACACCCGAATAAGTTTTTCAACTTGTTTAAGTCGGGGTCCACGTACGTTAATGGTATAAATATATACTATAATCATAATACAGTCATCCCACAAGTTAATCGTCAGAGTATATAGATTAAATTATTTATATCATTTACAATCCAGGGGGTGAGATGTTTTGGATCGAGGGAGATTTTTTTGAAGGGGGATGGGGGGTAGGTTTGGTTTATATCAGCACTTCAGTCAGACTC